>NC_057806.1:477350581-477650581 GCF_018294505.1 Triticum aestivum
TTGCTCTCCACTTGGTAGGATTTTTCAAACTTAGGCGAGTGCTGACTGCAACTAAGTCTCTTCGTAGGAGAACTTAGGCGAGTGCTGGACTGCAGCTAAGCCCCTGAGTGGGAGGTTTGCTCTCCACTCGGTAGGATTTTTCAAACTTAGGCGAGTGCTGACTGCAGCTAAGTTTCTTCGTAGGAGAACTTAGGCGAGTGCTGGACTGCAGCTAAGCCCCCGAGTGGGAGGTTTGCTCTCCACTCGGTAGGATTTTTTTTTGAACTTAGGCGAAACGGATTCGCGGCTAAGTCACCCACTGGGGGTTTTCATATGTAAACAAAAGTGACAACAATCATTGGAACACTCTTGACTTTGATAAAAATGAACTGCGGAAGTTTCTCTTATTACATCTTTATGGGAAGGAACTTATGTGTAAAAGTGGCGGAGCAGCTCCGCGTTCCAAGCTCGCGGCTCGTCGATCTGGCGATCAACATTGTAGAGGTGATACGCTCCGTTGTGGAGGACTCTGGTGATGATGAAGGGGCCTTCCCAAGTAGGAGCAAGCTTGTGTGGTTTCTGTTGATCCACTCGGAGGACCAAATCTCCTTCTTGGAAGGCTCGACTCTTCACATGTCGGGCATGGAATCGACGCAAGTCTTGCTGATAAATGGTCGATCTGATCATGGCCATCTCTCTTTCTTCTTCCAGGAGGTCTACTGCATCTTGCCGAGCCTGTTTTGCTTCATCTTTGGTGTAAAGCTCGACTCGGGGAGCGTTGTGAAGGAGATCACTTGGCAGAACGGCTTCGGCTCCATAAACAAGAAAGAATGGGGTTCTTCCAGTCGACCGGTTAGGGGTGGTCCTTAATCCCCACAGAACTGACGGAAGCTCGTCGACCCAGGCACCTGCCGCGTTCTTGAGATCACGCATTAGTCGAGGTTTTAGTCCTTTGAGGATCAGACCATTTGCTCTTTCAGCTTGTCCATTCGACTGGGGATGGGCGACTGATGCATAGTCGACTCGAGTGCCTTGAGAGGCGCAAAAGGCTCTGAACTGGTCTGAATCGAAGTTTGACCCATTGTCAGTGATGATGCTGTGGGGGACTCCATATCTGAATGTTAGTCCTCTGACAAAACTAATAGCAGTGCAAGCATCGAGGTTCTTGATGGGTTTAGCTTCAATCCATTTGGTAAACTTGTCGACTGCCACAAGCACATGGGTGAAACCGCTCCTGCCTGTTCTCAGAAGACCGACCATGTCCAGTCCCCAGACAGCGAAGGGCTAGACGAGTGGAATGGTCTTCAGGGCTGATGCGGGCTTGCGTGACATGTTGGAGTAGAACTGACACCCCTCACATTTGTCGACTATCTCCTTTGCCATCTCATTTGCTCTTGGCCAGTAAAATCCCGCTTGGTATGCTTTGGCCACAATGGTCCGAGAGGACACATGGTGACCACAGGTCCCCGAGTGGATCTCATCAAGGATCATCTGACCTTCTTCCGGTGTTATGCACTTCTGACCGATTCCAGTCGCGCTTTCTCTGTACAACTGTCCTTTTATGACTGTGAAGGCCTTGGATCGACGGACGATCTGTCGAGCCTCTTCTTCGTCCTCCGGGAGTTCTTTTCTTAGGATATACGCGATGTACGGTACCGTCCAGTCGGGAGTGATCGCCAAGACTTCCATGATTAGGTCGACCACGGCAGGAACTTCGACTCCAGTCGGATCTGTGGCACTTTTCGGCTGTGGGGTTTCTTCTATGAAGGGATCTTCTTGGATTGACGGCGAGTGGATGTGTTCCAGGAACACGTTGCTAGGAATGGCTTCCCTCTTGGAGCCTATCTTTGCCAGATCATCAGCTGCCTGATTTTTCAGTCGAGGAATGTGATGAGGCTCCAACCCCTCAAATTTCTTTTCTAGCTTTCTCACTGCGTTGCAGTAACCGGTCATAGCCGGACTTCTGACGTCCCACCCCTTCATCACTTGATTAACCACTAAATCCGAATCGCCATAGACCATGAGGCGACGGATGCCGAGTGAAATGGCCATGGGCAACTCATACAAAAGTGCTTTGTACTCTGCTTCATTATTGGAGGAATCAAAGTGGATCTGGAGAACATATCTGAGCTTATCTCCTCGGGGGGAGACTAAGACCACTCCCGCGCCGGAACCATTAAGCATCTTAGATCCATCGAAGAACATGGTCCAGTGCTCCGAGTGAACTTGAGTCGGAAGTTGCTGTTCAATCCACTCGGCGATGAAATCTGCGATTGCTTGGGATTTGATAGCCTTCTTTGCCTCGAACTTGATATCTAAGGGAAGGAGTTCAATCGCCCACTTGGCCACTCGACCAGTTGCATCTCTGTTATGCAGAATCTCTGACAGTGGGGCGTCACTGACGACTGTAATGGAGTGGTCAGAGAAGTAATGTGCAACCTTCTTTGTGGTCATGTAAATCCCATATACAAGCTTCTGGTAATGGGGGTATCTTTGTTTTGAAGGGGTCAAAACTTCAGACACGTAATAGACTGGGCGCTGAACTCTGAAGGCCTTTCCTTCCTCTTCCCGCTCGACCGTAAGTATTGTACTGACAACTTGTCCTGTGGCTGCAATGTAAAGCAGCAAAGGTTCTTTGCTGATTGGGGCAGCAAGCACCGGCTGGGTGGAAAGCAGAGCTTTGAGATGTGCAAACGCTGCATCAGCTTCTGGAGTCCACTCGAATTTGTCAGACTTCTTCATCAGTCGGTAAAGAGGCAACGCCTTTTCACCGAGACGAGAAATGAATCGACTTAAAGCGGCCAAGCAGCCTGTAAGCTTTTGGACATCGTGCACGCGTACAGGACGCTTCATCCGGAGTATGGTGCCAATTTTCTCAGGATTGGCGTCGATCCCTCGTTCGGAAACGAGAAAACCGAGTAACTTTCCACCTGGAACTCCGAATGTGCACTTTGATGGATTGAGCTTGATATCATACCTCCTGAGATTGGCAAAGGTTTCAGCAAGGTCAGCCCGCAGGTCGGAACCTTTTCGGGACTTGACCATGATATCGTCCATGTATGCCTCCACATTCCGACTGATTTGAGTGAGTAAACACTTCTGAATCATTCTCATGAACGTGGTTCCGGCGTTCTTGAGTCCGAACGGCATGGTGACGTAACAGAAGCACCCGAATGGAGTGATGAAAGCTGTTTTGATCTCGTCGGGCCCATACAGACGGATCTGATGCTACCCGGCATAGGTGTCTAGGAAAGACAGTCTCTCGCACCCCGCAGTCGAGTCGACTATTTGGTCGATGCGAGGGAGGGAAAATGATCTTTCGGGCAGGCCCGATGGATATGCTTGAAGTCAATGCACATGCGGAGCGACTTGTCCTTTTTGGGGACCATGACGACATTGGCGAGCCACTCGGAGTGGTAAATCTCTCGGATGAACTCTGCTGCTAAGAGCCGAGTCACTTCCTCGCCAATGGCTTGCTTCTTCTGGACGGCGGACCGTCGAAGATGTTCCTTCACAGGCTTGAATTTTGGGTCGACTCGCAGACGATGCTCAGCCAGCTCTCTGGGAACTCCAGGCATGTCAGAGGGTTTCCATACGAAGATATCCCAGTTCTCACGGAGGAGCTGGATGAGCGCTTCTTCCTATTTGGAGTCGAGCGTCGTCGAGACGTGAGTCGGAGCAGCGTCAGGGTCGGTCGGGTGAATGTGGACTGTCTTTGTTTCGCCAGCCGACTGAAAAGCAGATTCTGAGGCGGGCTTCTTGGCTCGCAGCAATTCACTCGGATCGGCAGTCTTTTGGTACTCTTTCAGCTCGACTACTGCCATCTGAGCGTCAGCGATCTTTGAGCCTTTCTGAAAGCATTCTTCTGCTTTCTTTCGGCTGCCAGTAACAGTGATCACACCTTTGGGGCCAGTCATCTTCAGTTTGAGATACACGTAACATGGTCGAGCCATGAAGCGTGCGTAAGCTGGCCTACCAAAATGGCATGATAGGCACTCTGGAAGTCCACAACTTCGAATGTCAACCTTTCCTTGCGGTAATTCTTTGAATCACCGAAAACTACATCAAGAGCAATCTGGCCGAGCGACTCGGCTTTCTTCCCAGGAATGACTCCATGGAAGCTCATGTTGCTGGTACTAAGTCTGGACATCGGAATGCCCATCCCTTTCAAAGTCTCAGAGTACAGTATGTTCAGGCCACTGCCGCCGTCCATCAATACTTTGGTCAGTCAAGTGCCTTCGACAACTGGGTCGACCAACAAAGCTTGCCTCCCAGGGGTGGCAATGTGCGTCGGGTGATCCGATTGGTCGAATGTGATGGCAGTCTGCGACCACTTCAGGTAATTGGGTGTTGCCAGGGCAACCATGTTCACCTCACGGTTAATGACTTTCAGTCGACTCTTGCTCTCAACATCAGCAAAAATCATCAGGGTGGAATTGATCTGGGGGTATCCATCGTCACTGTCTTCTTTGTCTTCAATCCTGTCTGGCTCTTTTTCCTTATCTTTGGGCTGCTTGCCCTGGAACTGCTGGATTAGGAGCCGGCACTGTCGAGTGGTATGCTTTGGGTAAATAAAATTACCCTCTTCGTCTTTCTTGGTGTGGATGTGACACGGTAAGTCCAAAACATCATTCCTGTCTTGATCCTTGACCTTCTTGGGCTTCCAGGTGCCCTTGGGTTTCCCCTTGAAGTTTCCCTGGGCAACGGCCAGGGCCTCCCCGGGAGCAGCTGGCTCGGCCTTCCGCTTCTGTTTCCGAGTGGAGTTTCCTCCAGTTTCTTGGGCGACTGCTTTGAGCTTGCCACTTCGGAGTCGGTCTTCGTCTTCACCATTAGCGTACTTGGTGGCGATCTCCATCATCCGATTCAGAGACATCTCTCCAGTTTGACCGAACTTCAGATTCAACTCTTTGTATTTAACGCCCTCTTTGAAAGCGCAAACTGCTTGATGGTCTGGCACGTTCTCAACTGTGTGGTGCAGCGTGATCCACCTCTGGATGTAATCCCTCAGTGTTTCATTCGGCTTCTGCACGCAAGACCGTAACTCTGTGAGGCCTGCAGGTCGTTTGCATGTTCCTTCAAAGGTCGTAACAAACACTCGGGAGAGGTCCTCCCAGGTGTAAATGCTGCTAGGTGCCAACTGATTCAACCACGCTCTGGCTGAGCCTTCCAACATAAGAGGCAAATGCTTCATGGCCACTTCATCATTGCCACCGCCAATCTGTACAGCCACTCGGTAATCTTCGAGCCAAGTGTCAGGCTTGGACTCGCCGGTGAACTTGCTGATTCCAGTTGCTAGCCTGAAATTGGGAGGAATCACTGCGGCCCTGATGGCTCGACTGAAGCACTCTGGCCCTGAAACACGTACTCTGCTGCTGCTAGCAGGCGCATCTCTGTTGTGGCCCTCTCAATGAGCCCTGTTCCTGTCGACCAAACCTTGAACGAGGATAGACCTCGCATCAAAGCCTGGGTCTCTGGGGTCGACTGGAATCCTCTGCCCAACACTGTGAGGGCATCTATCATCTTGTCGTCGAGGCGCATATGACCCGCTCCTCGGGGGAGGGGTTGGCACTCGACGTCGATCATCTCAACCGAATCGATGATCATACTGCTCATTCCTCCTGTACTGATCATGCCGGTCATCACGTCCCTCACGCCTCGGGGGCGATCTCGGGCTGTGGGTCGACTTGACTGTGTCTGCTGCAACAGATCGACTGTGGATCCTATCCCGCGACTGAGAAACGGCGGAATTCTGGTTTTCTGCTGCCCGGAGCAATGCTCTGATCTGCAACAAGCCCCTGCCTGCCTCTGACTGGGATGGCTGAATTGATTCTGCTATATGGGCTGCAGCGGCCAAATTCTGAACTGGGGTTCGATATACCTGAGGCGGTGAGAAGAGCCGGCGCCGACTGGACTCGGGAGCTAGCGGACGTCGACTGGACTCGGGAGCCCGCTGACGCGCTTGCTTGTCGAGTATTCGCTGGAGATTCTCCAGTAGAGTGCGCTCGGCCAGGTTAGCAAGGCGCACGTCCTCCAAGGCCCGGGCCTCGGGGGTTTCTCCGACAATAGGAGTGTGGAGTGCGTCCATGTTCCGGCGGCGAAGCTCCTCTCGCTGTAACGTCGTGAGAGGTTCGGGCAGATACTCATCGTGGGGACGCGACGGGTCACCTCCGCCCGTAGCTCCGTCAGCGCAAGGGAAACCGGGGGGGCTGTGTGCTCCATCGACCGCCAGAACCTCAGCCGCTGTGTCGCTACTGTCGCACTCGGATGCGGTCCCCACGGAGCCAGTCGACAGGTCGAACAGGCCATAGAGGGACTCGACGGGCTCGATTGCCGCAACTTGTGGGGCTGCCGACTGGCGGGCCAGAGCGTGCCTCACCCACCGCTGAGGTCTCGACCGACCGGAGCGCTTGCGCTGGTGGGAGACAGGGCGGGGAGACGATGCAGGGGTCGACCGATACTGGGTCGACGGTTGTCGCAGGAGGACGCCACGAATGCATGCGTGGAAGTGCGTCACGCCGCGGATGGGGAGCGCGTCGATGTCGAGTGGTGCCTCCTGAAGCCAGGCGGAGTCATCGGCGATGAAGGTGAGCGCGCCGAGACGGATCTCGCGGCCCTCCACCAAAACTCCGCAAGAAACCATGATCAAAGGGATCGGAAAAGATCGCAACTTCTCCAACTAAGTGCTAAGATTCCTGCCCCAAGGTGGGCGCCAACTGTCGTGGTTCCGACTCTGACAGTGATGTAGGGGGTGAGTATGGAGAGGCTAGATCCTAGCTATTGGGAAGTTGTTACACGCGAGGTTTACGAGTTCAGGCCCTTCTCGGAGGAAGTAATAGCCCTACGTCTCGGAGCCCGGAGGCGGTCGACTGGATTATGCGTGTATGGATTACAGGGGTGCGAACCCTTCATACTGAGGAGGGGGGTGGCTTATATAGAGTTCGCCGGCCCCCTCCTGCCCTCAGTAATGCAGGGTTTAAGGTACATTTAAGATTGGGCGTTACTGGTAACGCCTCTAATAAAGTGCTATAATGACCATGAAGACTACTTAACAGCTGACCGTTTGCCTACGAAGTGACTGTAGGTCTCCTGGCAGTCGAGTGATTAGCTTCATGGTCGAGTGGTAGCTTCTTCATCGAGTGGTAGCTCCTTGGTCGAGTGTCTTGAACCTGTCGAGTGGGGTACCTTCAAGTCGATTGATAGGTGATTTCTTCTAGGGATGTCCTTGGGTAGGGCTCTTTGGACGGGTCCATGCCCCTACCCTAGGTACATAGCTTCATCAAACGGTGTTCACTCGTTATCCGCAGACAGCGAACGTTCGTTCGTTAGCCTGTTCGTCCGTTTTTTTCTTTTTTACGGATTTTCCGCGATTATTTTCGATCGCGATTTCTGATCTGATTTTCATTCTAGTATAACTTTTCGCTCGTTTATCGGAATCAGGCGCCTAGAGTTTCGTCTCGAAACCCTCTTTCTGTTTAACCAACTTAAACAAGATTTTGCTACTGTAAAATTTGACTTTAGTCCAGATTAGTAAACGAAGCTTGTTTCTTTCGCCGTTTGAGTTTTGTTGCTTCGTTTGATTTGATTCTTTTTGCAAACCGGAGTTCTTAAGTTGAACTTTCGGGTTAGATCTCTTATTTGAGTTTTACCCGTGCCTTTGCTTGATTGCTTATGTATGCTTGTTTGTTTGCGATAGAGTACCCGGAGTGTGAAGCGTGCTACTACGAGTCTCTAGGTTTCACGGATCATCAGGAAGGCAAGCAACACTTTGATCATACCTCTTTACTACCCAGTTTTATTGCATTAGATCAATCCTCAAACAATTGCATGGTTAGGATCTGATTTAACTTGTGGGTTTGGGAAGTAGATGAGGTAGTACATATTCACCTGTTTATTATCAAACCCTGAGAGTTACTTCTACATTATGCTTATACTGCTATGCTATGCTCGTAGACGTGGATTGGGTTTGAGTGTATTCATGACAGATGTGAGATTGTTATTAATGGTTCAACTTAAGGTCGCAACTTAAATACACATCTGGGTGGATTGAGGCACCTGGGGAATTCCAGTGATTGCCTGTATTTTTTGGAAATACCGGGGTACCGTGTGATTCTCCTATGGACTGCCACCTAGGCTCAAAGGGATCATAAGATTATTCATGCTAGAAACTTTCGTGTGCAGCCACAAGCTATTATGGGCTCTAGCATAGTTGATTAAGTACTGTGAACTCTTATAGTGGTAGACTAGCAGATGTAGGGGATGTAGGTGGTACTGTCTACCCATCGTAAGGTGCTAACGCTTCTGAAAGACTGTGTCTCGGTCATCCGTTTCTCAAACACCATGTAATGCGAGAAATCCAACGGAGGAGATCGAGTCTTGTGGGAAAAAATGCACAAACCTCTGCAGAGTGTACAAACTAATCATGATTGGCCGTGTCCCGGGTTATGGACATCTTGAATATCTGGTTCTTGGATTATCATGCTGATCTCATCACTACTTAATTAATTTGATGGGTTGTTAATGATTACTTTAATTTGGGATTGAGAGGGGGGTTTACCTTCTCAATGTTTTCAACAAACTTTGTAGTTAAATAAAACTT
This sequence comes from Triticum aestivum, assembly GCF_018294505.1. Lineage (NCBI taxonomy): Eukaryota > Viridiplantae > Streptophyta > Magnoliopsida > Poales > Poaceae > Triticum > Triticum aestivum. The sequence goes on from NC_057806.1 coordinate 477,359,157, forward strand.
ATTTCTTTGCAGTAGGGAAAAATTGGCTTTTTGCAAAACATATTAACCATACAGCCTCCACCAGCCATATATGCATATAGTGATAGCATTATTCTGTTCACTACTCTCTTATGTTACATTGCCAGCATATTCCATGTGCTGACCCGTTTTCGGGCTGCAACGTATCATGTTGCAGACTTTTCAGACGATGAGTAAGGAGCCTTAGGTCGTGGTCTTTAACTCAGTGATGCTGTTGGAGTTGATGGACTAACTTTATCTTCCAAGCCTTCCGTTCTTATCGTATTAGATGGCCTTAAGCCATATTTATTGTAATAAGTTCTTTTTTGAGACATTCGATGTAATAAGTGTGTGATTGCTACTCTGTTATAAATCCTTCAAGTACTGTGTGTGCCAGCATTACCGATCCAGGGATGACACTTATGCACAGAGATCAGACTGTTTGAGGTCTGGTCGCTACAAAGATGGTATCAGAGCACACACTGACTGTAGGACACGACCACTAAGCTAAAGCCCTAGATCACTACTCTCTTCCCGTTTCTGACTCCTCTCCATTTTCTACTCTTTAGGATGGCGGATGCAAGGATCAAGTTCATGCAACCGGATGAAGACACCCCATTTGGACGCCACTTGAAGGAAGTCACTAGATACCTAAATATTGGAATACCAAGTTTCATCGGGACCTACAACGCCACTTTACCAAAAGAGGAGTTGTTACGGCATATCTCTCTCAAGGTAGTTTTGGTGATTGATGACAACATGTTTGCGGACTAATCATGTGCTTTGAATAGTTCAGAGATTCACCCCTGGCACGAGAAGTTTTCTTCCCTTTGGAGTGTCTTTCAAGACGGTGTAGCTCTTTCGTTTCTCTCTCGGTGGACTAGTTGCGTAGAGGGCACCGTTCTATCAAGAGGGGGTCCGCTGGGGTATTGCATGGGTGGAATCAACACGTACACATCAGCTTTTCACCCTCCGAGCTTTTCCATTCCATTGAAGAGATCTCTCCACTTCTCTTTGTCCTGTCTGGGTCCCAGCGGTAGTACCGCGCAACCCAGCCGTAGTACCGCTGAGGAGCCACAAGCGGCAGTACCGCTCCACAGCGGTAGTACCGCCTGTGACTCCACAGCAGTAGTACCGGTGGGGTGCCTGGCACCATTGCCTCGTCCTCATCCTCTTTGGAGAGATCCTCTCTCTCTCTCTTCTGTGTCCCAGCGGTAGTACGGCCGAAGGGTCACAAGCGGTAGTTCCGCTCCATAGCGGTAGTACCACCCGTGACCCCGCTGCCGTAGTACCGCTGGGCTGTCTGGCTCTTACCGCCTCGACTCGAGGGCTCTTTTTCTCTTGTCAGGTTTTGCGGCACTAATTGCGGTTGTAGAGGCGGTAGTACCGTTTCAGGAGCGGTAGTACCGCCCCTACCATCGCGGTAGTACCGCGTTGGGTCCTATTCCCTCCTTGTCTTCTCTGCGCGGTAGTGCCGCTGGTTGGTGCCACAGTACCGCTGACCTAGCGGTAGTACCACCCTCTCTTAGCGGTAGTACCGCCCTGTGCGGGGCTGGTTGGTGGGGGGCAGCGGTTGGATTGTTGCCCCCACTATAAAAGGGGTCCCCTTCTTCCCTTTGACCTACCTCTTCCCCCTCAAGCTCCATTTATTGCTCAAGCTCCATTAAATGCTCCAAGCTCCATTTTTGCCCGATCTATCTCTCTAGCCAATCAAACTTGTTGATTTGCTCGGGAGTGGTTGAGAAGGCCCCGATCTACACTTCCACCAAGGGATTTTCGATTCCCCCACTCATCCCTAGCGGATCTTGTTACTCTTGGGTGTTTGAGCACCCTAGACGGTTGAGGTCACCATAGAGCCATAGTCCATTGTGGTGAAGCTTCGTGGTTTTGTTGGGAGCCTCCGATTAAGTTGTGGAGATTGCCCCAACCTTGTTTGTAAAGGTTCGGTCGCCGCCTTCAAGGGCACCAATAGTGGAACCACGGCATCTCGCATTGTGTGAGGGCGTGAGGAGAATACGGTGGCCCTAGTGGCTTCTTGGGGAGCATTGTGCCTCCACACCGCTCTAACGGAGACGTACTTCCCTTCAAAGGGAAGGAACTTCGGTAACACATCCTCGTCTTCACCGGATCCACTCTTGGTTATCTCTTACCTTTACTTGTGCAAGCTCTTTAGTGTTACTTCTCTTGCTTGCTTGTTTGCTTGTTGGTAATGCATCATATAGGTTGCTCACCTAGTTGCACATCTAGACAACCTACTTTGATGCAAAGTTTAATTTGATAAAGTTAAGTTAAAAATTGGTAGTTGCCTATTCACCCCCCCTAGTCAACCATATCGATCCTTTCAATTGGTATCAGAGCCTCGTCTCTTTATTAAGGACTTTACCGTCCAAAGAGTATGGTTGATACCGTAGACGGTGTGGAGGAACACTCCAATGTGAATCCGATCTCGTCTACGGGCGATGGGGGAACCTCGGTCTCTCATGAGGAGTTCAATGTGGCCTTAGAGACATTGAAGACCTCCATGACGACCGAGGTTGAAATCATGTTTACTAAATTTCTTGAGGGGCTTAAACTTTCCACCGCACCGTTGAAAGTGGGTGATCCCACCGACAAGGTGACGGATGTTATCCCCGACAAGGGGGAAGCTAGTAGTGAAAAGGCTCCGTCTTCTAGTGGTAAAAATGGCACCGGCATCTTTGCTCATGTGGAACCACCACTTGTTTATGGTGGACCGGTTCCTTCTACTCATTTGAATCATGCCGGTCCTCCCCCTAAGATTGTGAAAAATGAGGACTTTGATTCTTGGGTTTACCGCTTTAAACGTCATTTAAATCATGTGAACACTAACCTTTGGAGAATCATTGAAGAAGGTTTCTATCCGCATGATTCAAGCAACTTCACTCCTCGAGAAGCCGCGGACAATCAATTCAATGAGAATGCTCTCTTCATCATCCAAGATGCAATTCCACCCGAAGACCTACCTCATCTTCGTCCCTTCGCCTTGGCCAAAGATGCATGGCATTGTGTTGTCTCTCTCTACCGGGGAAGCGCAAGCATTCAACGCTCCAACTATGAAGTGGTACAAGATGAGGCCGATGAGTTTGCAATGAAAGAAGATGAAGAACCTCGTGAGCTTTATCGGAGAGTAACCAAACTCGCGGTCTCACTACGAGATCACGGGAGCAAGGACACGGATGACAATTGGATCAAGCGCAAATTCCTCAAGGCAATGATGCCCTATCACAAGGCCATGTCCTCCGTCATTCGTCAAAGACCGGACTTCCACACTTTGACCTCAAGCAAAGTGTTGGATGAGTTTGTGGCCATGAACATTTTGGACAAGACCGCCGACAATGTGGTGCTTCGTTCTCAAAGGGCAAAGAGGCCTAACCTTGCATTGAAGGCCAAGCTCACCGTTGAAGAAGAAGAAGAGGAAGAAGAGGAGAGCAACCCCGAAGATACGAAGTATGCATATCATGAACACATGGCACTTGCTTCAAGGCAATTTTGGAGCAAGAAAAACTCGAGGCCAAACTTTAGCAAAAACAACTCAAGTGGCACGAGGGGCAAGCAACGTGTAAGGACTTGCTACAATTGCGGCAACGTGAGTCATTTTGTTGCGGAATGCCCATATGAGAAGAGGGAAGACAATGGTGGCAAGCTCATTCGAAAGGACAATGCCAAGTTGTTCCCCAACAAGAGCAACTTCACCAAGAAGACGCCTCCCAGGGGATTGGTACAAGAAGAGTACAATGAGGATGATGACGATGATGAAAGTGATGAGTCGGTTGCCATGGCCTCCGTTGCCATTGCGACGACTCCACGGGTGTCTCTCTTCGACTCACCCAATGAGAGCATCACCGCCAAGTGCCTCATGGCTAAAGCCACCAACAAGGTAACCCCCAACATCAAAACTACCATCATTAATCATCCTTCTTCGACGGATAGCATTGATGAACATGAGGGAGCTAATGTGGAGGCAAATGAGTTTGAGGCCTTTATGGGTAAACTTAAGGGTAAATCCAAGAAGCACTTTGTTGCTCTCTTGGAACAACTTGGTGAAGCCAATGACATGATCGAGGCTCACGAAGATACCATCACTAAGATGGAAGGGCATAGTCGTGACTATGCCGATGAGATTTTGGATCTTTCCAATACTCTTGAGGAAGAGCGTGGTCTTCGTTTGGCTCTTATGGAGTCACACAACGTTGATCATGCTAAGTTAAAGAACGATTATGATCATGTTCTTGTTGTTTCTCGTGTGCTAAATTCCGAGAAGGCCAAACTTGGGGTTGATCTTGCTAGACTCAAAGAGGAGTTTGATATACTTGACAAGGCCCACAAGGCCTTGAAGGGTATTCACGCTAGTCTCAAGGAGTCTCATGATCAACTCCAAGTGAAGCTAACTAAGGAGAAAGCCACATTTCCTCATATGGTTTTAATTGACAATGCAAATGCTACTAACCCGTGTTGTGAGCATATACATCTTGTTGAGGAAAATGCTAAGTTGAAGGAGCAGCTTGAGAAAGGCCTTGTGTCGTGCATACAAGGTGAAAAGAACCTCAACGACCTTTTGAGTAGTCAAAGGGAAGTCGTGGCCAAGGAAGGGGTTGGGTACATGCCCGACTCCAAGAACAAGAAGAAGAATGACAAGACCAAACGACCTCTTCCTCTCATGCAAACCTTTGTGAAGGAGGGAGAGAGTGTGTCCAAGGAGAAGAAGAAGAACATTGCAAAGGGCGGCAATGTCAAGAAGGGCAATGCCACCCCTCCCAACAAAGCCGGCGATTTTAATTTGTCTTATGTGTTATGCCGTGCTAGTGATAGGCATGTTTATGCCAAATTTGTTGGTTCTCCTCATTAATACATTGAATGGTCTATTTGGGTTCCAAAGACCCTTGTTACTAACATCAAAGGACCCATTACAAAATGAGTACCTAAAACCAAGTATTGATCTCTTGTAGGTGTTTGCTTCCGGTGGGGGATCATGGTTGCTCGATAGCGGAGCTACAAATCATATGACCGGAAGCAAGGACTTGGTGGTGGACGTGCACAAGGTTCCATCTATGCCCACCAATGTCGAGTGGGGTGACGCCTCATCTTCTAAGGTATTGGGACTTGGCAAGGTGGTCATCTCTCATGATCTCACGATCGAGAAGGTCATGCTTGTTGAGTCCCTTGCATACAATTTACTTTCCGTTCGTCAACTTGCAATCATGGGCTTTGCCACTTTCTTTGATATCGATACCGTGGCCCTCTTGTGGAGCAAGACTCTTAAAGTAGCCTTTGTTGGGCATGTCGAGAACGGTCTATATGTGATTAACTTTTCGGAGCGACCCACTAAGACCGCGACATGCCTAATGGCTAAAGTTGATGTGGGATGGCTTTGGCATCGCCGTTTAGCCCATGTCAATATGAGATCTTTGCAAAGTCTCCTCAAGGGGGACCATGTCCGTGGACTAACGAATGTTAGTTTTGCTAAAGATCGTGCTTGCAGTGCCTGTATCGAAGGAAAGCTACATGAGAAGGCTCACCCTCCCACGACTATCATTTATTCGAAGAGGCCTTTGGAGCTCCTTCACATGGATCTCTTTGGGCCTCCATCCTTCGATAGTCTTGGAGGTAGGAAGTATTGCTTGGTGATTGTGGATGACTACTCAAGGTACACGTGGGTGTATTTCTTCAAGAGGAAGAGCGAGACCCAACAAACCGTCATTGACTTTGCAAATGAAGCACAACGTCAACACAATGCAAAGATCTTGACAATAAGAAGTGACAACGGCACCGAGTTCAAGAACTACACCTTGGATGAGTTTCTTAGTGATGAGGGAATCAAGCATCAATATTCCGCACCCTACACCCCTCAACAAAACGGTGTTGCGGAGAGGAAGAACCGGACGTTGATGGATGCGGCAAGGACCATGATGGCGGAGTTCAAGTCTCCGTACAACTTTTGGGCCGAAGCCATCAACACCGCGTGTCATGCATCCAATCGGCTCTACCTCCGCAAGGGCTTGAACAAGACTCCATATGAGATACTCACCGGTAACAAGCCCAATCTCAAGTACTTCCGGGTATTCGGGTGTAAGTGTTTCATTCTCAAGAAAGGTGTTCGGTTGTCTAAATTTGAGGCTAGAGCTTGTGAGGGCATATTTGTTGGCTATGCTACAAACTCTCATGCTTACCGTGTCCTCAATAAATCCACGGGACTTATTGAGGAGACGTGTAACGTGGAGTTTGATGAGAATAACGGCTCCCAAGTGGAGCAAAGTGGCACTTGTGATGTAGGTGATGAAATTCCTCCCCAAGCCATAAGAAGAATGGGTGTTGGCTTTATCCTACCCATTGAGGAACCCCTTGTGGCCGAAGGAGAAGGACAAAGCTCCACTCAAGTGGAGCCATCACCAACCCAAGGCCCACACGCTTCCGAAGAACAACATGAAGGCCCTCATCCTCAAGAACCTGACCAAGGGCAAGATCACGCTCAAGACGGTGTTGACACATCAAGTGATGCCCAAGGTCAAGTTCTCTCCTCCGAGCAAGTTCAAGAACAAGAACAAGCCCAAGACGACGCTCAAGATGATCAAGTGACCACTCCTTGTCTCACCCCCGAGGAGGAATTAGAGCGTCGTGCCGCCAAGGTTGCTTCCAAGCTCTCCACCAAGGATCATCTCATGACGAATGTGCTTGGAAGCTTAAGAAAGGGGGTAAGCACTCGTAGACAATTAGCAAATTATTGTGAGCATCACGCGTTTGTCTCTTGTGTGGAACCCCACAAGGTCTATGAAGCGCTAGAAGATCCGGATTGGCTCAATGCCATGCATGAAGAACTCAACAACTTCGAGCGCAACAAAGTGTGGAGATTGGTGCCAAGACCAACCGGGAATCACAATGTCATAGGAACCAAGTGGATATTTAAGAACAAGCAAGATGCCCATGGGATTATCATTCGCAACAAGGCTCGTTTGGTAGCACAAGGCTACTCCCAAGTCGAGGGTATCGACTACGGTGAAACCTTTGCTCCCGTTGCTCGTCTTGAATCCATTCGCATGTTGATTGCATATGCTTCTCATCATAACTTTAAGTTACAACAAATGGATGTGAAAAGTGCTTTTCTTAATGGTCCTATTAATGAGTTGGTTTACGTCAAGCAACCCCCCGGGTTCGAGGATCCCTACTTTCCCGATCATGTGTATCAACTCGATAAGGCACTCTATGGCCTTAAACAAGCCCCACGTGCGTGGTATGACCACCTTACCGAGTTGTTACAAGACCGTGGTTTTGAAGTTGGGCTAATCGACCCCACTCTTTTTACTAAGAAGGTCAAAGGGGAGTTGTTTGTGTGCCAATTGTACGTTGATGACATTATCTTTGGTTCTCCTAACAAAGCTTTCAATGAGGAATTTGCCGCTCTCATGACCTCAAAGTTCGAGATGTCCTCCATGGGAGAGTTGAAGTTCTTTCTAGGGTTCGAAGTGAAGCAAAGAAGAGAAGGAACCTTCATCAATCAATCCAAATACACTCAAGACATGCTCAAGAGATTCAAGCTAAGTGACGTCAAGCCGGCTTCCACTCCAATGCCCACCAAGTGCCAACTTGACTTAGATCCAAATGGTAAAGTGGTGGATCAAAAGGTATATCGTTCCATGATTGGATCCTTGCTTTACCTTTGTGCATCTAGACCGGACATCATGTTGAGTGTGGGAATTTGTGCACGGTTTCAAGCCGCACCTAAGGAAAGTCACTATGTGGCGGTCAAACGAATCTTTCGATATTTGGCTCATACCCCAAACTTTGGCTTATGGTACCCAAGAGGATCAAACTTCAAGCTTGTAGGGTACTCGGATTCCGATTGGGCGGGAGACAAAGTGGATAGGAAGTCCACTTCCGGAGGGTGCCAATTCCTTGGTTGCTCTTTGGTAAGTTGGTCTTCCAAAAAGCAAAGTTGTGTGTCTCTCTCGTCCACTGAGGCGGAGTATGTTGCCGCCGGTAGTTGTTGTGCACAACTCCTATGGATGAGGCAAACTTTAAAGGATTATGGTGTCACTTGTGACAAAGTGCCTCTTTGGTGTGACAATGAAAGTGCCATCAAGATCTCTCTCAACCCGGTGCAACACTTCAAGACGAAGCATATTGAGATTCGGTATCACTTCATCCGGGATCACATTAGGCGAGGAGAGATCGAGCTCAACTATGTCAACACTCATGACAACCTTGTAGATATTTTCACGAAGCCCTTGGATGAAGCAAGATTTCGCGAGTTAAGGCATGAGCTAAATATCATTGATTCGAGCAATGTGGCTTGAACCCTTGCACACCCCACCACGCTCAATTTGCTGTCTAGTTTAGGTGTAGGCATGGACATAGGGGGAGTGTTGTTCTCTCAATGAACTCTCCCTCCCCCCATTATGCATAAATTGATCAAGTCTTTCACTTTAGCCATTGTTGATGGTACTTGTGTTTCAAAGACGAGTTTTGGTCATGGGCCCAAGGTTAAAATCTTCGCGGCGCCATACCTCTTGACTCAAACATAGGTGGCCTCGGCCACCGCCCTCTTTTGAAGAGGTGTGTCTTGGTCGTTTGCTGGTGTGCTCTCTTTTCTTGCCGTTTTGTTCGAGCAAAAGCCATGTTGTTAGGTTGTCGTGGCGTGCTGGGCGGTACTACCGCTGGTGGTGCGTGGTACTACCGCTCATAAGCGGTACTACCGCCCCCCAGCATGGTACTACCGCTGAGGGACGGGACCAGGGGTTATATCGGGGCAGGGGGAGGTTTCTTCTCCCCCATACCCATTCGCTTCGCCCCTCTTTCCTCTTCCTCTCTCCAGCCTCAACTCGCCGCGGGAGGGCTCCGGCGGATCTCTGTCTCCGGGACGTCCCTCTCCGTTTCCTTTGGTGGAGTCGATCCCCACCTTGTTCTCTTGCCATGGATGCCGGTATTGCCCCCGTTCCTTCTCTCCTTTTGTCTCGTTTTCAGATCTTGTTTCTTAGAGGCAATGGTGGTTGCATCTCTAGATTTGTGGCTAAATCTAGGCTTGAGTTGGTTGGAGAAGGCAACTAGACTATCTCGATTAGAGTTTGGTAGGAATATTTTTGAATTTGGCTGGCCGGTAGTGCCGGATCTGACCACGGTAGTAGGAAACCGTTGTTTCTCCGCCTCGTGATGTAGGAAACCGCTGTTTCTCCGCCTCGAGCAGTACTACCGTTCTCGTTGGAGCGGTACTACCACTTGACCTCGAGCGGTACTACCGCTCTCTTTGGTACGGTACTACCTCTTGGGCGGTACTACCGCGGGCATGTCACGGTATTACTGCTGCCTGCCAAATTCCATCATATTCCTGCTTTACCTTGATCCTTTTTGTTGTGTTTGTTGGCTTATGCTCGTTCTTTCTGGTTGTTTTGCGTGTTCTTGTGTTTGGCTCCAGGTGATGATCATTCTGAGCATCAAGCTCGCCGTATCAACCCCGGGCGTGCAACATCAAAACGCTACCGCACCTCTGAGCCAGCCGGTGGTTCCTCTAGCACCCAACCGCCTCCAGCAAGTGCATCCGCAAGTGTTCCTCCACCTCCTCAGCAATCGAAGAGATCCGCCAACAAGCCAAAGGGGAAGACTGTGACTGAGATGACCAACAAGGAGTTTTGGGAAAAGCGTCGCCGCAATCCCTATGAGGTGGACCAAGAACCCACTTTGGTCAACCGCCCGTTCTGGAACCGATTTCAGTTTGCCATCTATTTTGATGTGATCAAGGCCAAGAAGAATCTCTTTGTTGATGTTCGCTCCATTGACACTGATGCTATGGAGAAGGACCCGGAGTACTTTGGCGAAGCCCTTCAGATGTGCACTCAGCTGAACATTCTCAGGATCATGCAATTCAACAAGGATTTCGATGCAGATTTGGTGGCTCAATTCTTTGCCACCGTTCATCTTGGGACAGATGTCGACAGAACTCTGACATGGATGACCAATGGCAAGCTGCTTTCCGTCAAGTGGAAGGCTTTCATGGAGTTACTTGATGTGGTGGATCACGGGCTTGAGACTCCAGTCGGTTTCCGCCCTCACCGCAATGATACGTCCACCCACAAGCAAGCCCTTTGGCCCTACTGCACTGTGAAAGTTCACCCAGTGACTAAGAAGAAAACCTATGAGCTGTCTCCGTATCTGGACATTCTTCATCGTATCTTCCGTGAGACTCTCTTTCCTCGCATCGGGAATCTGGATATGGTCCACTCTTATCTCGTGGACATGCTTCTGTTCTGTCAGCATGAGAAGGACGCAAACACTGGAGAGAGCCTGGATATTTCTCATGTCATGTGGTCTGAACTTCTCTCTGCCGTGTCTGAGCGCAAGTGCCCGATATATGGTCCATTCATCATGAGGCTCATTGAGAGGGCCTGGGCACAGATCTATCCCAGAGTGTTGTTAGAAACTGGAGACTTGGTTTCTCATGAGATCAAGCGTCTGAGGAAGAAGGACAATTGGGTCACCCCAGCGCCTCAAACAGGGGGTCCGTCTGCTGCTGCTGCTGCCATGGGGACCGAGGGTGGGGCTGCCACTGATGATCACGAGGAGGACTTTGGGCCCTCTAGTACAGAACTGTCGTGGGCACAGAAGCTTAAACGCAAGATGAAGAAGCTTTTCTGCATGGAGTCTCATGGTATGTACATCACTCATGTGGCGGAGAAGCATGCCAGGATGCGGCACAAGGAGCTCATGCATCAGATGGGAGCGACAGTTGCCAGTGGTTCTGAGGGTCAGATCACTGAAGAGGAGGAATGGATTCATCAGCATTGCCCTTGGATCGACTCCGATGCCGAGCAGTTTTCGACCCACGATGAAGATGCAGACGATCACGCTGAGATGTGATGTTCGAGATCCTCATCTTCCCATCACCTGTAGTCGTAGCGTCACTCTTTGCCCTTTTTGGTGTCTTGCTGCCAAAGGGGGAGAGAGTGTAGGGATTTGTATTGTTGTCGTGCTTTGAGTTTGTGTGTGTCGTCTTGTGTTTTCTTGTGTGTTCTCTTGGTGTCTTTGTTTGGTTTGGTTTGGTGCCTGTGAGACCTAAGTTCTAGACATATGGTGTGAGACATATGCTCCCTATCGCTACCTTATTACTTATGTCTATTCAGTACTGTAGTTTATTATGAGTTGCATGCTTGTCCTGTTTTATACTCTTCTCTCATATATCTTGTGCTTAGTATTGTTGGACTATAAAATATAGGGGGAGTGTTGATCCGAATGTGTGTGTCTTGCTTTCCGAATGCTCCTCTAACTAGGTGCACACATTCTGGGGGAGCCCGTCTATATTTTGTAGTTCTTAGTTTTCTTACATTTATTTCTTTTCCTTCCACAAATCCCTAGTTGTCATCAATCCACCAAAAAGGGGGAGATTGTTACGACATATCTCTCTCAAGGTAGTTTTGGTGATTGATGACAACATGTTTGCGGAATAATTATGTGCTTTGAATAGTTCACAGATTCACCCCTGGCACAAGACGTTTTCTTCCCTTCAGAGTGTCTTTCAAGACGGTGTAGCTCTTTCGTTTCTCTCTCGGTGGACTAGTTGCGTAGAGGGCACCGTTCTATCAAGAGGGGGTCCGCTGGGGTATTGCATGGGTGGAATCAACATGTACACATCAGCTTCTCACCCTCCGAGCTTTTCCATTCCATTGAAGAGATCTCTCCACTTTTCTTTGTCCTGTCTGGGTCCCAGCGGTAGTACCACGCAACCCAGCCGTAGTACCGCTGAGGAGCCACAAGCGGCAGTACCGCTCCACAGCGGTAGTACCGCCCGTGACTCCACAACAGTAGTACCGCTGGGGTGCCTGGCACCACCGCCTCGTCCTCAGCCTCTTTGGAGAGATCCTCTCTCTCTCTTCTGTGTCCCAGCGGTAGTACCGCACTACCAGCGGTAGTACGGCTGAAGGGTCACAAGCGGTAGTTCCGCTCCATAGTGGTAGTACCGCCCGTGACCCCGCTGCCGTAGTACCGCTGGGCTGTCTGGCTCCTACCGTCTCGACTCGAGGGCTCTTTTTCTCGTGTCGGGTTTTGCGGCACTAGTTGCGGTTGTAGAGGCGGTAGTACCTTTTCAGGAGCGGTAGTACCGCCCCTACCACTGCGGTAGTACCGCGTTGGGTCCTATTCCCTCCTTATCTTCTCTGCGCGGTAGTGCCGCTGGCTGGTGTCGCAGTACCGCTGACCTAGCGGTAGTACCGCCCTCTCTTAGCGGTAGTACCGCCCTGTGCGGGGCTGGTTGGTGGGGGGCAGCGGTTGGATTGTTGCCCCCACTATAAAAGGGGGTCCCCTTCTTCCCTTTGACCTACCTCTTCCCCCTCAAGCTCCATTTATTGCTCAAGCTCCATTAAATGCTCCAAGCTTCATTTTTGCCTGATCTATCTCTCTAGCCAATCAAACTTGTTGATTTGCTCGGGAGTGGTTGAGAAGGCCCCGATCTACACTTCCACCAAGGGATTTTCGATTCCCCCACTCATCCCTAGCGGATCTTGTTACTCTTGGGTGTTTGAGCATCCTAGACGGTTGAGGTCATCACGGAGCCATAGTCCATTGTGGTGAAGCTTCGTGGTTTTGTTGGGAGCCTCCGATTAAGTTGTGGAGATTGCCCCAACCTTGTTTGTAAAGGTTCGGTCGCCGCCTTCAAGGGCACCAATAGTGGAATCACGGCATCTCGCATTGTGTGAGGGCGTGAGGAGAATACGGTGGCCCTAGTGGCTTCTTGGGGAGCATTGTGCCTCCACACCGCTCTAACGGAGACGTACTTCCCTTTAAAGGGAAGGAACTTCGGTAACACATCCTCGTCTTCACCGGATCCACTCTTGGTTATCTCTTACATTTACTTGTGCAAGCTCTTTAGTGTTACTTCTCTTGCTTGCTTGTTTGCTTGTTGGTACTGCATCATATAGGTTGTTCACCTAGTTGCACATCTAGACAACCTACTTTGATGCAAAGTTTAATTTGATAAAGTTAAGTTAAAAAATTGGTAGTTGCCTATTCACCCCCCCCTCTAGTCAACCATGTCGATCCTTTCAGGAGCGCTGGATGATTCAAGTTCAAGTTCCAGGAAGGACATTCACGCCAGTCACTAAGCCCATAGAGTTTTCTTTTGATGCACCAACCTGGAGTCTAGGAAAGGGTATGGCAGCCCATATCACCATGGGACGCATTGGAGAAGTTTACCATAAGGAGCTTAAGGATACTATCTACCAGATTTGCGGGCGCCGAGATGAGCAATGGGAGATGATCAGCACCAGGAAGGATAGATCGATTGCCTCTTTCATCCAGGAGTTAAACAGCACATTCGACACTAGGAGAACCAGATGTGCGCATGCATGATAGATCTGAAGAAGGCAATGACAAGGATCACGGAGCTGGAGGAAGAACTCAAGGCCACACGCGAAGATTATGAGGAGGAAATCGTCGTACTAGTGGAGAAGAATGACGATCTGGAAAGGAAGCTAGGAGTATTCATGGGAGACCCCGCGCCAGGAGGAGGAGATGACGATTCCACTTGCCCAGAGAACTACATCATCATCGACGACACCGACTCGGACCCCGATGATAACGATGATGACTATGTTGATGAAGCTAGAGCAGATATCATGGAGTCTTCAACCGATCGATATTTCTAGTAGACTACCATATTAGTAGTAGTATTCCACCATGTATATAGTATAGTCCAAGCACTTTTGTAACGATAGTTTTAGACCGATTGTATGCCTTGCTTGATTGATTGATTGATATGATTGTGTTTGTCTCATGTGCATATGGGTAGTGTTTTCTCACTAGACCTTATTCTATTCTATTTCTCTTCCCTCTAAACCCTCAGATGCCTCCGAGACATGACCCCGGATTTACCTTTCCACCGGAGCTCACTCAGTTGATCCAGCAGCAGAATACCTTGATGCAGTTGTTAGTTCAGAACCAAGGCAACAACAACAACAACCCACCATCACCCCCAGTTGACAACTTAGCCCGTTTCCTGAGGTTGCAGCCGCCGGTGTTTTCCAGTAGCACCGAGCCGATTGTTGCAGATGATTGGCTCCGTAGGATTGGAAGGGAGTTAACCACTGCAGGATGCACATATGCTGAGAAGGTGCATTTTGCCGCACACCAATTGAGTGGACCAGCAGCCTCATGGTGGGAGAATTACACTGTCACGTATCATATAGCCACTGTTATATGGGGACCGGTTCCAGCAGGCTTTTCGCACTGCCCATGTTTCAGCAGGAGCTATGGCCATAAAGAAGCGTGAGTTTCGCAACTTACGCCAAGGAGGGCACACTGTTGGCCAGTATGTGGATGGATTTAGTAAGCTAGCACGTTATGCTCCAGATGACGTCGCTACAGACGCAACCAAGAAGGAGAAGTTTCTGGAAGGACTGAATGATGAGTTGAGCATGCAGTTGATGGTGACCAATTTTAATAACTATCAGGAGTTGGTGGATAGAGCTCTCATGCTTGAAGGGAAGCAGCAGCAGATTGACAGCCGCAAGAGGAAGTATGGACAAGGGAAGTATAATTCTGGAGCAGAGACTCCGTTTCACCCCAAACTCGGGAGGACTTGTTCATAACCATGGATACCACACTCATAATTTTGTTTTGTTATTCCAAGATGATTGAGATATAATATTTATGAATGACCATTGAGACGCCTTTTGGGAACTGATCAACTAGAGTTTACGTTTTGTGCAAGTGCAAATGGATAAGAAAACAATGACCTCATGGCTACCATGAATTGACTTAAAAATAACCATTCCAAAGTCGAGTTGACAATAATGACTCTCTAAAGATGGTTAGCGAACATTAATTATCTCTATTTTTGTTTGATATTTCGTAGAAAAATAGTTAAGTTAATTTACATTAGCGGTCAAGTCTTTTTATTATCACGACTTCACAATGGGGCAAAGTCCTCCCGGTTCCATTAAAAGTGAAACCACCAGGTTTGGTAGCTATTACAAGTCTAGCAATTTGAATGGAAAAAACAGGCAATATAAACACACATCAATACTAGGTGATCATCTTATACATCTCAAATAATTAGCATTGAGCACAAGACGGAAATTGTCTTTCTTCATAGCTATCATCGGACAACATCCAAGCAACCAAAGCTCCTTTGGGACTTCTGTTGAAGATAGTGTAGATGCCATTTTTTTCTTCAATAGAAAATATTAACTCAACGAATTTTCCAACTCAAGTGGGGTGATGGAAACGACGACCGACGCTTTTGGATCCCAAGGTTTGCTTGGGGAGTGGAGCATAGGGATCACCAGTGCTTGGAGTATGCAAGAACATGATCTTGCACTAAATAGGGACATGTGAGACAGGAGAGCTTGTTTAAGAGCACCTTGAGTGCTTAGTTCAAACTTTGTCACCCATCAACAATTGGTGAGGAAGACCATCTGGGAAAGACCTTTTGGTTTTTTTCCAGATGATCCTCCTTGAGCAAGATTGTCATTTCTTTAGAATAACTAGGATCAACCACCAAACCTGTTTAACATCAGACCAAATTGCATTGTTAAAATGTGAGCATTTAAAAAAAAGAGGTTAAACCCCCAACATATCTTATTAATATTAATTGGAGTAAATAACAAGAGCAACCATGGCTAAACCATTATAAGATATGAATAAAAATAGACAATTAAGTCGAATTCTTCCGCTGCAATGACTTCAAGAAGGAATAAACAATCTTGCATCATCATCATCAAGTCTGGCCGAAGACGACTGAGACAAGGATTTTCATCATGGTCGCCGAAACCAACCACCGAAGGCCGACACATCAGCAAGAAGATAATGGCTTCAATAAGGTAACGACGCAAGTTCGCCAATGCCGAATCCAACCAATCAAAGCCAAAACAAGAGTTTCACCTCGGAATTATTTCAATCGTCATCTTGAAGACGACTCTTCCAAAACTCATGCCTTCTTGTACTCCATGCCAAGCCCGAAAGGCTCTACATATGAGTGGGACATCTAGCCACCATAGACCACCACTTCGCTCGTTGGGGGGGGGGGGGGGGGGGGGTGTCATCCATGACACGGTGCGGGTTTGACCCTATAACATCCACCATGACCCCAGGGCCGCTGCCCGTGCGTCCGTCATGTGAGCCGCCACCACGGTATCGCACACCACCCGACTAGCCACTCATAGTCGGCGAACATCGTAGCCCCAACGTCCACATGGAACCTGCTCACGCCGCCACATTCCTTGCACCGCTGCACTCTGTCCCAATCCCTAGCGTCCACTGATAGAATAAGAAAGGTTAATGTGACGATAGTCACCGATGCCATGGTTGCTGCAGCCCCGGTGCACACCACCATGACCACCCGTGTCGGGTAGAAGATTCAGGTTAGGGACATCCCATTGCCCATGGCCACCACCAAACTCCCCACCGCACATCGCCATGAGAGGATGTCGCATGACCTCGATGGCTTCTACTTCCTTGTCGCCGGCGTCGTTTTTTCGCATGCCTTCTTCTTTCAAACCGGACCATTCTCGCCATGAAGGCCACTCCACCACAGCTCGCCGCAGGGATCGGAGTAGTGGCCTCCAGGATGCTCCGCTGGAGGCGACGACAGGCTTGCTGCAGCCCGCGTTGACATCTAGCGCGACCGCTGCGGACTAAAAAGCATCCCACCGAGCGCCATGGTACTGCAGCACACGCATGCTGCCTTTGGTCATGTGTCTCTTGACTCCACGAGCCTATGTTCTCGTACAATGTTATTCTAGAAGCCTAGCTGGCGAGCGATCCCAGTACACGGCAGAGAACAAGACAACAAGCGAGTGTACCTTTGTTCGCTTCATTTCTACTAAGCACATAAATTTAACGAGAATTGTACTTCGGTGGCTACCTAAGGGAGCTCTTGTTCGACCCCTTCCACCCCTCCCGGCGGCTACCTAAGGGAACTCCGGTTCGACCCCTTCCACCACTACCGGCGGCTACCTAAGGGAACTCCGGTTCGACCCCTTCCACCCCTCCCGGCGGCTACCTAAGGGAACTTCGATTCGACCCCTCCCACCCCTCCCGGCGGCTACCTAAGGGAGCTCCGATTCGACCCCTTCCACCCCTCCCAGCGGCTACCTAAGGGAACTCCGGTTCGCCCCCTTGCACCCCTCCCAGCGGCTACCTAAGGGAACTTCGATTCGACCCCTCCGACCCCTCCCGGCGGCTACCTAAGGGAACTCCGATTCGCCCCCTTCCACCCCTCCCAGCGGCTACCTAAGGGAACTCCGGTTCGCCCCCTTCCACCCCTCCCAACGGCTACCTAAGGGGGCTCCGATTCAACCCCTTCCACCCCTCCCGGCAACTAGGACTCATCTCGATCACAAGGAGATGTTCACCATGAGGGAGTGGGGTATTTTAATTCTTTGCGTTCTTTGCGGCATGCTCTCTGATTTACGGATCCACAAGGGTTGAGGGGCAAATCCATTACTACGCGTGCGTATTTTTTTCAGAATTTCCTAGAACCTAAAAGGTCTGGTTTTATATTTTTCTTCAATAATCGAGCTCAACTAGCAATTCCGGGGAATTTTATCCTTATTTAGACTTTGTGCGAGCATGTGCGTTTCTGTGACGTGTGTGTCTACGCCGATCGGGCGGCGCGGCATGAGATGGTCCCAGCAGACACGGCACAGCACTGTACGGCGACGTGACGAGCGACCAGAGAGGAGAGGGACCCAATCCGGGAGGTTGACACGACTCCAGAACCCAAACCCGTCGGGCGACCGCTAACCCAACGAGGCGGCCACTCCGGTCCACGCGCCACCTGCCGCCCGGGGCCCGCTCCGCAGTGACGCGGCAGCGCGAGGGAGGGGGCGCGCACCCGATGCGACGCGATTGGTCGACCTCACCCCGTCACCCCACCCGTGTCCCCCTCTCGTTAAAAGGGAACCCTCTCTCGCCGCGCCGGTACGGACGTACACACTGCCGGCTCCGCTCGGCACACGCACGCGCACGGGGAGGGAGAAAAAAAAATACTGGTGAGGAGCGCGCCGGCCGCTCTCCGGCGTCGTCCTGGGCCAAGGGAAGGGATACGAGCGCGAGCCGGAGGAGATCGAGCCGAGCCCCTGCCCGTCCCCCTCTCCTTGTGGAAGACCCCCGCGCGCCACACGGGCGGCACGTGACTGACTGCTCCCCTGCCGCCCGCACCACTTGGCCGCCGGCGCCGGCCCAAAGCGGGCAGCGCGCGCGTGGTCACCGCTTCTGGGGAACCAGCGGGCCATGGAGCAGGAGGAGGGACGGAGGAAGCGGGAGGCGGCGGTGGTGGTGGTGCTGGAGTGCGTGGCGGGGAGCTCCAAGGCGGAGGAGTGGGGCGGCGGCGGCGCCGTGGTGCAGGAGGGCGACGTGGTGGAGTCGGTCCGGGTCGGGCTGGGCTCCGGCGCGGCGTCCCTGGACGCGCCCTTCAAGGGCGGCCGCGCGGGGCTCCACAAGGCCCTGCACAAGGCGTTCAAGCGCGGCGACACCTCCGTGGAGGTGCGCGTCCGCGGCGGCAAGGACCTGCAGGCCTGCATCCTGCCGCACCCCGGCGGCGCCAGCGCCCGCAAGCAGTACGTGCTCCGCTCCCTCCACGACCCCAACTACGTGCTCGGCTTCGGCGATCGCCTCGAGAGCGAGTGCCTCGTCCTCCAAGGTACATACTCAACTCGATCAATCATACAGCCGACTCTTCCTGATCCCCAAGAGCCACCCCTGAATTTCATGGACTGAAATTGCGAGATTTGACAGTGATATCTGCTACTGAATTATGAACTGGATAATTTTGCTGTCAATTCTCGGTGCCTGAAACGTCTGCGTGTGATGATATGGGACATTTCAATTTCAGTATGAACACTAGTAAAAATCTTTAGAAAACATGGAGGAGTATCAGCCAGATAGATTCGATGTGGGCTGGCTTTCATTTCAGCACGCACGCATTGCCTATGTGTTCTACTCCACGCCAGTTGCGAAAAGACAAGCTTGCTGTCAAGTCTGAGGTTCAGACTAGAGCATTGTTGCGAGGCAAATTTCTTCATTTCATATTCACGTCCGTTCTTCCACAATGTTATGATATAAAACCAATGTGCATGTAGTTGTCACTAACTAGAAGTTATGATAGCTACATAAACAGAAAACAAAGGCAGCAAAGTGGACTGAGAAGATAGTAAAGTTGGGAAAACGGGAATGCATCGCTGAAACGTGTCAAGGAAATTGGCCATCTGTGTAGGTGGTGGTCAATTCCTCCCATAGTACGTCCCTACCTCGTGCGTTTCACTCGTTTTCTTGTCGCCGCCGGGGGAATGCGTCATGGTCGACTCTTGACGACGTGGTGGTCCTTGTGAACAGCCATCGTTTGTGGCTTCCTGGCAAGTATTGCAAGTTAATTTCTGTCCTTCGCTGTTGGTGAAGTGCTGCTCCATGATTGTCTTACCTGCCTGGTCTGACCATGGATGGCTTAACATCAATTTAGAAGTTCCGCAAACAAAAAGTCTATTTATACGTTGTTGTTTACTAATTCTCCAATTGTTCTTGCAATTTCTAGCTGTTCATTTTACGGCGAAATCATCCCTTATTTTGGGGAATTCGTTGGCATTGCTTCTGGATACCTTTTGGTTCATGCTTCCATTCGTAATTGACATTTTGCACAGAGTATAAAAATGTAGGAGTATTATTGTGATGACCTTTATTTATATGTAAAAATACTTGTCTTCTCCCTTGACAAAAGGCACAAGAGGTACAAGAGTGGCATCGGCGCTGAGCCGGGCGCAGCTCCAGGACGGGTACGTCACGTACCCCTGGGACAAGAAGATGCGCGACTCGCTACGCACGCCCAACTCCAGCTGCTTCCTCTCGATGCTCGTCCTCCCCAAGGCCCTGGACCTCAACGCGTGCCGGTACGAGTCCTTCGAGGACACGTTGGCCCGTGCCAACACATGGCTCTACTCGTCGCAGGACTCAGGGATCCCCATCGAGTTCATGAATCTGCAGAGCGAAGCTCTTCTCACCAAGGTGCATACGTCTTAACTTCAGAATTTTCGTACTACTAAAACAAACTTTCAACATTCAGTTGGTTTGCACCTGACAATAGCTAGTGAAGGTTCAGTTTGATCGGATAGTGATTTCATCCTCACACACTCAAATGTTCAGATATCTGGGGAGACGGCGTCTGCCACTGTCAACTCCGGGTCGTTGTCCGACATGTCGAACCTCGTGAACGCGACGCTCTACGGTTTCGAGGATTACCATGGGGTGGACATCGGTGTGGTGAAGGCGGCCCGGCTTTGGTACAGCTCCACGGCAGGAGAAATGCCGCTGGAGATACAGCTTCAGGAAGGTGACACCAGGCTAGGATTCGCCGTGAGCCGCACCGAAGAGGTTCATTTTCAGTTGCCACTGTACACAATACAGAAAACCAGTCACTACTCCAGCTTTCAGAAATGTCCATCTAACCTACCGTGCAACTTTTGTTTTCTTTCATCCAGGGTTTCATCTACATATCATCGGTGGTCGACGACGACGAGGACAGCGAGGCGCCATCGACGCGGTCAGGGCTCCGCGACCTATTCAACCGGGCGAAAGTGGCGTCCAAACTACTGATCATATCAAGGGTGTCCAACGAGAAGGTCCTCCCCTGGATGATCTCCAGTTCAGGCGCAGTCCGTTGCTTCGACACCATCTCCCTCAGCCAGAAGCTCTCCTTGCACCGCCTCGCGCTGCAGCCCATCCAGCTACACCTGCTCATGTGGGAGAAGCCCGTCGGTGTCGCGGCGCAGAGCGTCGTTCTTTCTCCCAAAATGCCGTTCCCGCTGTCACTGCCTCCTCAGGTACCCCTAAGCATCATCGAGAGCCCTGAACATAGAGTAGATGCTGAGCAAGACTTTGTGTTGGATTCGTCGTTCCGGCTCGATGATTCTCCGGTCAGCAACTGGGTGTGATCTCAGCTTTCCTTTTTCGATAAAGGGTGGATTTTATTGACTCAAAATGAAGCATCAAGTGGATACAAACACGATGGGGATCTCTCTCAGCTTTCCTGATTCTCCAGTTCTCTAGGCAGCGCTGCTTAGTTTGTCCTAGAGAAGTAGTGTTCAGATTTCGGAACCATTGTAGGTTTCTGAAGTAATCAGGGGAGATTGCTGAGTTTCATAGCATCTGAACATCATGTTGTGATACATACATAGTTTTTGTTCAGCATGGCATAAACAACGGAGGAACATATATTACTCATTTCCTTGTGCTCGGGTGCTCAATTGCCTACTCTGAATTTACTGACAAACACATGATGGATCAGCATTCTGACATTTAAGTTACCCTCACACCACACTAGCTAGCCATACAATGAACATGTTAAACAAAGTTACACATAATGAACATGACAGACAGTTATCCTACTGGTCTTGCTGTTTTGTTGTGAGGACCTTGCACTTGAGCACTCGATCTTGGACATAGAACCCCGGCATCACCATGACCTTCACCCTCAACGGGTCCTGGGCCTGCCGCCGGTCCGGCAGGATGTCCTCCATGTACGCCTGGTCGAACGCCCGGCCCTCGTCGACCCGCAGGATGGGCAGCGGCGGCGCGAAGGAGAAGGCGAGCAGGTGGAGCAGCCAGACGCACTTGGTGGCGACGAAGAAGCACTGCAGCAGCTGCTCCGGCCACGGCCACGACCAGCTGAGCGCGGCCACCACGCAGCTCATCTTCTGGTCGCAGAACCGGCTGAGGTCCTCGCTGTAGTACCTGGTGCCCTTCCGCAGCACCTCGCTCCAGCTCAGGTTGCGCAGCGCCACGAAGGACGCGAAGCTCTCCCGCCGGCCCTGCCCCGGGTCCAGGTGCCTCGCCGCGCCGTTCCGCTGGAAGCTCGGGTTCTCGAAGTCCTGGTACAGCGTCTGGTTCATGACCGCCTCCAGGTGGTACAGCACCGCCTTGGAGCAGTGCCGGCCGGCGATGATGGCGAGCTGGTGCGGCCGGAGCAGCAGGTTCAGCTTGTCCGACAGCCCGTTGTCCGGCTCCTCCACCTGCTGGATCAGCGCCTTGCAGAGCTGCTTCACGGAGAGGCGCGCCTCGGAGGCGATCTGCAGGAAGCCTTCCACCATGGCCTCGTGGCTCACCGGCATGCCGTTGCCCGGCAGCTCTCGGCTCGCCCCGATCGACCTCGACGACGACCGCCGCGAGTGGGACTGCGTGTCGGCGCCGCCGCTGTGGTCCGTCGCTTGCCGCAGGGCCTTCTTGAGCTCCAAGCAATAGGCTTCCAGGCTCATCATCTTGGTGGTCAGCTCCCCCAGCGACGACCTCATCTCGGCGGCGTCCTCCTGCGCGGCGTCCCGGTGCGCGTTGGCCTCCGCGAGCTCCTTCCTAAGGGAGTCCAGCGACAGCAGCCCCCACTCCTTGAGGAGCTGCGACATGTTCCCGCGCTCGATGACGGCGGTGGTCGGCGGCGGCGTCTCCAGCTTCGGCTTCTTCTTTCCCTTGGCGAAGAGCCAAGAAAGGATCTGCGACCCTCTTTGCTTCGCCCGGGAGTGCGCCGACGGCGGGGGCTGGTGGCTGGATGAAAATGGCACTCGGCTGCTGCTGCCGAGGAACCCCAGAGCTTCCGCGTCGTTCAGACCGTGGTCCCTGCCAATCGTCGCGGGCCGGAACGCGCCGCCGCACGACGGCGGCATCTTGAACTCTCCCGCGCAGGTCGCCCTCCCGGCCGAGGCCGGGAAACGGCCGGCCAGCGGCGCGGACTGCAGAAAGGCCGGATGGATCCGGTTCACGCCTCTGCTCCGGAGGTGATTCTCGCTGGACGAAGGGGCGTAGTGGAAGTCGCTGTTGCAGGAGGAGAAGCCGTTGATGCAGTCGTCGTAGTCGGAGTAGGCGGCCTCGTCGTCGCCGACGCCGCCGCGGTCCAAGGTGATGCCGCCCCAGTTCTCTGACCGGCTCCGGTTGTCATGGCAGATGTCGTTGAGTCCAGCGGCCATCGCCATGGGCTCCTCGTCGTAAGTCTGCACCATGTTCAGTTGAGCAAGCAAGTCAGAAATGCAATCCTTCTCATAGGGTGGATTAGAATCGTACAGGTCCGTCCGCAATGATGCGAACGATGATTTACAGATTCGGTGAGCAGAGCAGGCACCGTGGATCCTACCAAGTTGGCAAGCATCACATCACCGGCGATCATAGCCTGGTGGGCACCGATGGCAACCATGAGAGACTCTGAATTTAACATTACTGCACCAACTGTTGCTAGCGTACACTCTGCCCACCCAGTGCCCGGCCACCGCCGCTGCGTCGAGCAATAAACGCGCGCGGCGGCTGCAGGAGCCCGCACGGCAAGAACAGTGGGGCGACTCAAGAAGTAAATGAGCCGCCTCTACCATGGTACCATGCCACCAACGCCGCTTAAACCGGGAAGAGAAGCCAAGAAGGCACAGACCATCACGGTGACATGTGGTACAAGCAGGCTTGCGGCGCTCACCGGAGTAAACACGGGGTAGTCCTCGTCTGCGGCGGCGGTGGCCGCTGTCCGGGAGCGCGCGGGGGACGCGACCACCGGCGGGAGGCGGATGGTGGCCGGGCTGCGGCTGGCGCTGGAGCGGGCACCGGCATTGGGCGCGGCGGCGCGCTGGCGGAGGGCGGCGTGGAGCGCGCGCAGCTCGACGGCCTTGGCGACGGCGGCCTGGACCTCCTGCCGGGTGGCCGGGAGCGGGACCCCTGACGGCGCCGCATGGTCGAAGCCCTCGGCGGCCGCCATGGCCATGGCGCCACACCACTGTGAGACTGATGAACAGTGGCGGGTCAAAGGCTGCGCCCTCGGCCGGCCGCTCCAAGGCTGTGCTGATGCAGTAGTGCTGCTGGACGGGCGCTGCGGTGCTGGGCTGGAAGTGGTCTTCTTGGGATTCGGGGGCAGGCACGGGTGGGGAGGAGGAATGGAATGGAGGCGAGGGGAAGGGAACAGTGGAATTCGTGGGGAGAGAGGGACTGGTTGGTGCGGCGGACGCGAGCGAGCGAGTGAGAGTGAGGTGGTGGAGGTGGACGTGGGAGGGGGAGGGGGAGGGGGAGGGAGAGGGAGGGAACTGCGCATTTTGAAGAGGCCGGTTGGCAGCCTCTTTTGGGCTTTTCGCTTGTCGCTTTTGATTGGCGGTGCAAGTATTAAACGGGTGAGCACTACTGCTGCTAATTTACTTTGCTTGCTGCTTGGAGCAGCGGCAGCCGATTCGTCCCTTCCAATCCAAACCAAGAATTAAGGGCCCTTTGCACTTTTGCAGACATTTTATACTAGTAGATGATGAATTGGCACGGGCTTGGGAAATGCTGGGATTTCCGAGGCATATGGAATACACTAGTAGATGTCCTCAAGGTGTACCGCACCAAACCGTTGAAAAACATGTTTAGAAATGGATCCCGATATTCACCACACGTGTGGCATCTTAGACATGCGTTTATACGTCCTGTTTGGCATAATCAAAAGGCAACCTACACGGGCTATATCCTGTATGTGTGAGCGAATATGAGAATTGCCCACACGTGTGGGCGCAACTACTTCGTGTCACACACTCAACAACTACAACTCATCCTCATCCCGCGCATGTGGCATGAAGGAAATCTGCCCACACATCCTGACACACCTACGTTAGTTACCCGCGGGAAGACAGTTTAGTTATCCTATGGGATGGCAACTTTAGTTATCGTGATGGCAAATCTAGCTCTAAAAGCATGGCAACTCCCTCTATTTTGGTTAACTATAGTTATCCGCGGGTTGACACTTTAGTTATCCGGGGGATAGTTGCCATGTGTGGTCCAATCATAGTTGCCATGTGTGGTCCAATCATAGTTGCCATGTATGTTTAATCACAGTTGTCATGTGTGTTTATCTGGTTGCCAGGTACGTGCAACTGCAATTGCCACCTAGCAATGAATCATAGTTGCCATGTGTATTTACCTAGTTGCCACGTACGCACAACTGCAGTTGCCATCTAACAACGTATGAGCATCGTGTGGGCGAAAAGCAGTTCGCCCACACGCGTGTGGACTAGGTGGTGACTGTGTGGGCAGAAACTGGTTCGCCCACATAGTGCAGCAGGCAACCGCGTGTTGCGGGTCGTGTGGGCGAACTCTCCAACGCCCACACACATGATGATGCCCACGTGTTATTGAAATTCTAACAGATTCCTTTAGGATTCGCGCAAAACAGAATCAACGTGAATCAACGCGTGTGGGTGAAGTACAAACATGCCACATGTGTGGGCGTTATCATCTGGATTAGAAATTGTTGAAAGCTCAAATCAGTTTTATAGGGCAGAGATAATACACATCTACTGAGTCAATCGGTTGCAACAAACTTATTGTAAATTCAGATAATCTTGAGGTTATGAGTACAATGAATGAAGGAGGACGACCTGCAGGTCCAACGGCTACAATCTTTGATGATTGCTATCATATCACGTGCAGCTTCCTTTATACCTCATTTGTGCACTATCAGAGAGGCTAGTTATGTTGCTCATGAATTAGCAAATTTGGTTAAGGGTCTTGTAATAGTTTTTTTGTTGAGCTTCCTAGCGAGCTCATCCCTCTCTTATTAAGAGATGTAATGCCGGTTGAATTGTAAACAAAGAGAGGGATATGATATTGAAAAAAGTGCAGATTCAAATTTGATTTATAAATTCACGTGTAGAAATGATAATTCATGCATGATGACTCTATCCATAGATGAATTCGTCCTTTTTAGTCGTGGGTTGAATTTGGATCTAGAGAATCAGTGACATGGTTTATATATGTCGTATGAATGTTGTTTTTTCTATAAAAATATATAAAAAAAATCAAACTAGGAGTCGCTGAAAGTGTCGGTATCCTTTCGAAAATAGACAATAACTCACAAATCCTTAAATATATTGATGTTGTTCTCCTCTAAGACTCGCTGGCGGCATGCCATGAGCAAATCTTTATGTCGTCTATGGATCTCCAGAACACTCTCGGAACCCAAGGTAACGTTGTTGACGTACCAACAAAGAAGTCATCGGTCAGAGCCAGAAAAGTTAAGGACAATGAATGGAGGATCATATCGCAATCCCGAGGAAGAAGTCAACAAAGAGGGTTGGACAATCGCCCCCAATCCTTCTAGACACAACCAAGGATGTCTAACCTCACTAGATTCCGGACAAAACCAAAGCTAGCCATATGCTTCGCCAAACGGAAAAATAAGCCAGAAGACCAAGTTACTAAATTGTCATCGCCCACTCTGATGAATGATGCTATCGTAGACAACCAAGATGAAGCGTAAAAAAGTGGGGCCTCATATCTAGTCATTACCGAAACACCATACGTCCTCGCCGATGCCAATTGACATCTCCCGAACAAGCACATGGCGGAAATAATTCATTACACGTTGGTGGTGCGTCCTCGACGGTCAGAAACTCCACAACCGATCCCCAAACCAGGGTCCCTCAACCCCACCTCGCTGGCAAAGTTCTTCGCGATATTTGGTGTCAGGTTCTTCGGATCGACTCAAGGATTCAATGGCGACTACTCTGTCTCTAGAGCGTTGGTCCTTAGAGGCACGTGCATGAAGACCTCCTAGCTGTTATCAGGGTTAGATTGGCTATGATATGAGTGTGGGGGCATCAGCGCGTCGGCGGCTTGTTCTGGCGGTGACAACTGTAGTTTGACGGTCCAAAGATCTTGATGTATTTTTTATTTTGTTTGATGTGTATTTTTACTTTTGATGATGTTGGGTTCCATGGTAGGGTGCGTTGACTATAAATTAAAATTTTCGTACGCGTAGAACAAGCAAAAACATGCTATAGGAGATGGATCACAGATCGTTACCATTGTTGGGTTCTACGGTAGGATGCGTCGACTGCAAATTAAAGTTTTCCTACGCGCAGAACAACCAAGAACATGCTACGGGAGATGGATCACAGATCGTTACCACTAGACGCGCAGTGTCGTGAGCGGAAGAAGAGTTGGGGCAGCGCGTCCACGTGGCTCATCTCCTCCTCGTCTGATCTCCCTCGAACAACCGGTCGTTGGTTCCAACGTACAGGTTCGCCGGAGCGGTGCAAGTGCACCGCCTCTAATGGTATCCGCGCATGCAGGAGGAACGTCGTGCGACAGACTGTTAGATCCAATCACACAACCGGCGACGAGTGGAGGTGTCTATTCACAACACATGCAAACCCTAGTAATAGCGCCGAAGCGATCAACCGCATGAGTGTGCCGCACCCCCACTTTATATAGGCGTCCGTCGCAGGCTCAACACTTGGGCCTCGCACGGACCCTAAAGCCAAAATCTGTTCGGCCTGGATCCGAGTCCGAGTAGGATCGCTTCTGACTCGTGGAGTCGAACCGGGCCTCACAGGTTCCTTCCCTTAAGCGCGCGACCCCTTAGGTTCTCGTTCACTTGGTCGCGAGTCATATGACATTCGACTCACCTGGTCGGTAGCGGACTCTAGCAAAGCGTGCCGACTCCAAGTGTCTGATGAAGCTGGTTAGGCGAACCCGTACATCACACATCTGTTCCCTTTGCCACACGATATATATTGTCGGGCTCAAGGCGAGTCTGTCATTCTTGTGCTAGCCTAACCTCTTTCTTGTTCAGGTGATGTCGACCACAAACTGGATTATCTCATAATCCTAATCGCATGGCCATGCTTAACTTGGTCGGATCACATGAGGGGCCCAGAGTATGTCTCTCATGATCGGAGGGGCAAATCCCATCTTGCTCAACCATGTCTCGCAGCATGGGTCTGGACAAGTCCGAAACCTACCTTTGTAACTACCCAGTCACGGAGTAGCATTTGGTTGGCCCAAAGCAAGTCTGTCACCATCCCCAGTACATGCGCCAGCTCAGGTCTTAGGACATAAAACGTATGTTGTACTAGAGACTTACAGATGACATATCGATGCGTCTCATAGTTGGGTCTGTCCACTCGGACCTTATCTCAACTCGGATCTGACTACGTCAAATCCGACCAGATCCTTCCGAGTCCATATTATCTGGTTAGCATCCAATGCCCCATTGCTAGTGAGACCAAACCATCGACCGTGTCATATGCTAGTCTAGTCGGCTGCGCGTTCACACAACCCTTTCGACTAGGGACCTTTTAGGACGTTCATCATACAATGCATAGTCTCACAAAACAAGTCACATACTTGCTGATACACATCATTGATACTCCCTCCGGCCCTTTTTACTCTGCATATAAGAATTGTCTGAAGTCAAACTTCATAAAGTTTGATCATATTTATAAGAAAAAATATCAGCATCTACCATGCTAAAGTTATATAGTATCAAACTTTATGTCATGACACATCTATTGGTATTGATTTCACATTGTGAATGTTGGTATTTTTTTCTATAAAGTTGGTCAAACTTTACGAGGTTTGACTTAAAACAAATCTTATATGCGAACTAAAAAGGACCGGAGGGAGTAACGTCCAAGGACTATCTTTATTCATAAATACATAGAAAATATCATCATACATTATTGCCTCTAGGGCATATCTCCAACAGATGAACCTTTATAATAGATATGAGTCCTTTTCACATAAAAATCATACATACATGATTTATTTTACTCTGAGAATAAGGGGTATTTGGTTCCTTGCCACACTTTGCCATACCTCACCTTAGACAAATTTGACCAAGTTAGGTGGGTGTTTGGTTTTAACCACACCTAAGGCAAGAATATTTTTATGACAGTGAACCCCAAATGTTATAGACACAAAAATTATGGTAAGATTCCTTTAGACAAGTTAAAATGTGGCTAACAATTTAAGCAACACAAGTAAAACAAGTGTGGCAAAATAATATGGCAATATATGGCAAAAATGGTAACAATCCAAACAGCCGCCTCTAAATGTTCTTTTTGTTCTTATTTCAGGCAGGAGTTATTTCAAGTGCACTGGCGGAGCTAGTCAAGATGTGGGGGATGGGAGGGGAAGAGGGGCGAAGCAAAAGACTATATATATTTTTCAACCATAGTAAGAGATTGGATCATACGGCGTGCGCACTGTTCATTTCTAAATGCTCCATTGCTGCTGGTATAATGATGGTGACGACTTGATGCAGACGGTGTTGGAGACAACGACGAGTAGCACCGCCTGACTTGGAAGGAAGACGATCTGTGATGGCGGACGACACAAAACGCTTTCTAAATTTTGGGTGGGACTAAACTTTAGAACCAACTCTTGCCATTTATTCATGAGCCATTTTGAGATTTCGGAAATGGTATATGGGCCTAGCCCATTATTTTTGACACCAAGCCCTGCCACTGTTCAAGTTTATTTTACCATGGTACAGATGCACATGCTCATACATACGCATATACACTCACCCCTATGAGCATCTTCGAGAGAAGGAGCTAGCACATCCTCTTGAGATTGGCGAAGTCGCCACAAACACCTCTGTAGTCGACGGAAACGTCTTCTCCCACTAAACACACATCGCCGAAAGGACTAAAATAAATCCATGAAAATGCAAGCACCCATGTCAAGGACTTGAACTCTTGTGGGTTGGGATACCATTGTCCTAACCATCAAATTACATGTTGATTCACGTCATTGTTCAAGTGTTTAAAACTCATGTGTTTGCAAATATCTTTTTTGCATGTGCAGATTGGAATTATGAACACGTGACAAGTGCTAGAAACACATTTTCATTTGGGGAACAGGAAAAGAAGATGAGAACTAAAATGGCAACTATTATGTTCATCAGAGAAAAGAACCTATGAGATGAGAAAAGAAAAGGTCGATTGAAAGGTGCAACATTACTTGGGTGAGACATGGAGCTCGGGCGCCCTCCTGTTTCCTGACATTCGTGGCATGTTGGATGTAATATTGACCCTTGACCTGAGCAATAAAGGTGTCATATTCAATCACAATGACAACGAATTTCGTTGTTTTATTTATTTATTTATTTTAAGCACATCACAATTGCAGATACTAAGCATGTACACTCACTTCCATAAATATGCGCACGGACACTGTACTTGTATGAGTACCTGAAGTCGCCACAGGTGACTCATAGTCAACGGAAACATGTCGTTTCACTCAACGAACATCACTAAAAGGGCTTAAATAAATTCAAAAGAATGCGAGCACGACAAGGACTTAGCGTTAGGCTGGTCCATGAAAAGAATCTAACCATTTCGAATTGACAACGACTTTCGTCGCTACTAATTTTATGGCAACATGCACACTATTGGAGAAGCCAGGTGAGCTCTGCAAAAATAGGAATGTCAGGCTCAGGTGTGCCCTAGTACCTCTACTCCGCTCTAGTCTACTCCCCCAGTTCGTTACATTATTGCAACTCGTATTTTCACGGGGCGTACGTAGGTAAATGCGGCGGGGCCGTCAGACTTCCTCTTAACTAGCCTGTCTCTCCTGCTTCTGAAGCAAGCGAAATTAATTTCTGATCCCCTCCCAGGTTTGCAGGCTTTCTGTTCCCGTCTTCCGCCGCCGTGGACTCGCCTGGCCTGCTGGCGCTGGGTGCACTGCAGAAGCTGCCCAAGCTTTGAGGGACCTCCCTCCACTGCTCCACAGCCTGGCTGGATCAGTGGAGCTGCCTAGCGCGACCGATTGACCGACGGACGATCCATCCGGCGACCGCCCAGCCGAGGCCTCCACGCCGCGGCAGCAACAAGCCAACGTATACATGCAGTGCTAGACAACCCTACAACCTACCGCGCCGCGTTCCTCCACAGCTTCACAGGAAACCACGCACCCGTGGCCATGGGCTCGCGACGCCGGCGTTCCTGTGCACGCGCTCGGCCTGGCCTGTGGCCTCGGCGCAGCGCCCCGCCGAACCATCCACATGCATGCATGGAGATCTCTGTCGTCTCCGGTAGTCTCCACTCTCCACGGCTCCGAGTGGTGGAAGGAGCTCATGGCGAGCACGCATGCACGCGCGCGCTCGGTCGGTCGGGTAAAACATTTTGAGGGCGTACGTGTCCCCTGTCCTGTACATATGTTGATGCGGTGCACACTGCACAGGACAGACAGACACGCATCCTGGATACCGCACGCAACGCAACATGGGCTGGGTAAAGCGTAGTACGCGGAGCGGATCGCTAGATCCGAATCCGAATAAAGCGTACGTGCAGAAAAAGCAGCTCTTGTAGGCTTTAGTACCGCATTTCTTCTTCCTTTTCCAGGATCAGATCAGTAGGCAGTACACGCTTGTTCTCGTTTCTAGACTAACAATTACCATGATCCATCTATTTTAGTATACGGTTTTGCTAATTCTTAGAGCATTTCTAACCCATCTACTAAAAGGCCATAAGGGAGTAAAAATTCGGTTATACTCCCTTACGGCCCACCTAGCCGATCCCCTATGCAGCATGGCGGAGTAACTTCTTTTACTCCAACTCCCAATATCCTCCCAAATGTCCCTAAACACACTCAATCCCGCCTCGGCGAGTAAAACTAACGCATCTCTTTCTCCCGCCCTGTCTTCCACCACCGCCACCGATGACCATCCGTCCGGCTAGAATGGATAGTCTGGACCCTTCCCTCGCCCCGCTGGAAATCACCTACGTGCCACCGCCCGCGCCGAACAAGAGTTTGGGGATGAAAAAGAAATCCATCGGGTTCAAGCTCCTCCTCCAACCGCTTCAATGGCCTCCGGGGTGGCCACCGCCTCTCCGGCAACGGTCTGTCGCCCTCCCGTCGCACCCGTCGGAGCCAAACGAGCACGAAAGCTGACGACGGCGTCATCGACGCTCGCCGAGGCGGACGCGAAGAAGATGATAAAAAGGCCACATCGGCGCCTCGTGCAGCTACTCCGGCGCCCCCCTACGGCCACTGCTCCGGCGCGGCGGCGGACGCAACCGGCAACAAGCATTGTGGCCGCCAAGTGCTCGATGAAATGCCTAAAAGGTAAAGAAAAACCTCACGCCTTCTTGATAGCCGATAGTGATTGTTGGTGGCCGGTAGTGATTGTTGGTAGTGTTTTCTTTGTTGTTGTAGTGCGTAGATGAACACGGCCAAATTCCTCGCATCTTTGGAGTCCTCGATGGCTATTGGACTTGATGAGCTCAACTACAACTCGTTTCAGGATCATTCGGAGGCGGCCTAAGACATGGAGCAAGAGGTGACCGGGGAAGAGGAGGAGGCCGAGGAAGAGGAGGTTGTGGAGGTGACTGAAGCAAGCACGAAGGTGCCAAGGTGCCGCACCCAAAACTGCAACCAAAAGTAGGATATTGCTCTTTGTGATGCTTGGTGCGCGATCTCCATGGATGCAACAATCGGAACAGTCAAACCGAGACCATGTTTTGGGAGAGAATTACCAAGCACTACAACAAATCATTGGACGTGCGTCAAGCCATCCGCAAGGTTCTCTTGGGCATCGTTGGAGCACCTTCATGACCAATGCAACCGATGGTCAGGTTGCATCAACCAAGTGAATCATGCACCAGCAAGTGGTGTGCAAGTGGCGGAGTATGGCCCCTACGTCCTAGAACTATTCAAGCATAGAAACACGAAGTTCGGCCACAAGCCCTTCACGTTGCATCGTTGCTATAAAGAGGTATGCAAAAATGAGAAGTGGATCCAAAGAATCGCGGAGACCACTTCAAAGAGATCAAGGTTGAGCATATGCATTGAGGAGGACGATGCGGTTGACGAAGATACCAACAATAGACCGGAAGGAAACAATATTGCAAAAGAAAGAAAGAAGAGAAATGCATTCGGTGGTACTTAGAAAGAAGAACTTGTAGCAATGATCGAGACCGAGAAGATGTTGGCGGCCGAACGCAAAGAAGAGAAGATGGCAAGGTGGAATGAGCTCAAGGTGTTGGAGGATGAGAAATGGAAGACCAATTTGGCGGCCGAAGAGAGAAAGTTGAAGATTGAGGAGCGTAGGCTTGCACTTGAGGAGGAGAGAGCATGCTATCATGTTCATGATTCCAAACACAATGGATGAAACCGCAAGAAAGTATTGCGAGCTCACTCGTGGAGAGATCTTGTAAGCCTCTCTATGGAATGTAGGTTACGGCCAAGGGGGTGGTGGCCGAGGTGGGGGTGGTGTTGACGGTAGTGGCTGAGGAGGTGTTGGCGGTGATGGTGGTGGCCGAGGGGGCGGTGGTGTTGATGGTGGTGGCCGAGAGGATGGCGGTGGTGATGTTGGCCGAGTGGATGGTGAAGTTGATTTCTTCGCCAAAGACCTTGTTTGAGTGGTGGTGGTCGAGGGGTGGGTGATGCAGGCCATTGGTTGGCTCTATCCATAACATATACATGCTACATTTGTAGTGATTTCAGATCAAACATTGTGTTTGAAGCGATGCCTTTTGGGTGAACTTTGCATGTTTTTATTTGAAATTCGTGACGATGAAACTACATGTTATGACAGTTATGTTACGCATGTTTTAATTTCAATATTCTTACGATATATATTGTGCAGTGTTTGAAGTTGATGTGGCTAGGACACAAAATCTATACAGTTTTATTTTTACTCCACTAACTATAGGGGATCGGCTAGGTGCGGCCGCCATCAGTGGAGCAAAAATTTGCTCCACTAATTTTACTCCATTGGATATTCCCTTAGCTTTTAGGGGGTCGATTGGAAATGCCTTACCTATGTACAATTCTCTAGTTATAATAAACATCAATGACTATTTAACGCTAAGATGCGTGCAAAGTTTGATGTTTGTGTTAGATGAGATATGGTTTTAGAATTGTATAAACATATTTATAAAATCGACTAACAAATACTTAATTTTCAATCGACGGAGACTACTCTATGGGATAACAGCACGTGGGACGTTTTTTTAGATCCGTACAAATTTTAGTTGACTGATACAATACTAGTGTTATCATGATCGATCAGTGGTGAAATCAGTACAGTCATAATACAAGTAAGCTCTATGAATTGAGAAGTTTCCCGTGTTGCTTACCAACGGGGATCGGATGACAGATCTAAACAGTGTCTAAAAGAAGCCTATTCTACTATTCTTGGCATTGTTTTGAGCTCAGTGATTAGTCAAAAAGGTGACCCCGGAAAGTTAACAAGATCCAAGCTGGTACTAGTAGTTAAGTTATATTAGAACCTTGGGATCAATCATAGTGTGTTGATGTAAAGCCCAATGCCCTACTAGCAAGCTAGCTAGCCGTATGTATGTATGGGCAATCCAAAAAGCTCAAGAATCACATGCCAGGATGAGTCAAGGGGGGTCGGTTAATCATTTGTTAACCTTTATCCACCATCAGTGGGAAACCATACCACATTATCAGGGACTATCAGGTCTGCAAAAGGCTTCGGCCAGGGACAGCACAACCAACAAAAGGGTGGTGAGCTACTCCGCCGCCTCTTTACTTCTTTACATTTTCCCTTTGCCAACTTTTGCAATGGCGCCTAGCTAGCTGCACCGGCCCGTGGAGCCTAGCGGCGAGCACGCTAGCTGCTAGCAGCATGTCTGCATTGCATGCGTTGGAGCGAGGGGCAAGATGGGACTCCTCATTGTCAAACCACAGTGGCGGGATGTGTGTGTGTGTGTGGGGGCACTGTGCACTGTAACCTAAACCAAAACACTTTGAGGTAGCGTATCTTCTCTCTTTTAAAACGTTGGTGTGGACTTTCGCCATTGTCTCGATCTTGTTGATTGTTCTTTCTTTTGGTTTGGTCGTCCGGTGTCGTTTGAACTTTGAGGCTGCATGCATGGAGGCAATGACTTTTGCAAGCCACAACTAAATTGGTAGGCAAAGAATATGTTTTGTCTGGGCTGTTGGGTTCTTCGGGGCAAAAGGTGGCATGGCAAAGGTTGCTTAGAATTAATCCTAACCCCTTGCTTAAGCATGACAAACGCATGTGAGCTAGATCCAGGCGAGCCAAAAAGAAATGGTAGATCCTAATCCTTTTCTGCCAAGCGCTGGTTTAGACTAGTTTAACATGCTCCTTCTTCCATCGTCGGTGTCTCGTACTGTGTCTGTTTAGCCCAGTGCTGCATGGAGCAACTTTAACCGGTGAACAACAAGAATGAAACCACCTGGCAAACAATCAAACTTCGGTTTATCTGAACAAAAGGCGGCAAAAGTACCAGGTTTCACTGATACTTTTCAGTGATAAAATCCAGCGAGAGATCGTCCAGGGAGACGGAGTGAGGGCATCTTCAGCCGTTGGCCTTTCAGGGGGCGCCTAAAATCGTCGCCTGGGAGTGAGCCGGCGCAAAAATTGTGTCTGGGCGAGTTGGTTCCTAGCCGCCGGCCCCAGGGCCGCCCCAGGCACGTTTTAAAATAAAAGAAGTTCGGCGAAGTTCGGCTTAAACACGATAAAATTCGGCCAAACACGATAAATTTCGGCACATTTCGGCGAAGTTCGCGTATTTTCATTACATAGCACATATACATAAACAAATCTAAAGGAAAAATTGGCTGAAGTTGCCGCCATCGTCGTCGGCGGCCTTCTCCTCCTTGACGCGGGCGCCCCTGCTAGACTCCTGCCCGGCGTCGCCATGGCGGACTGGTGGCGGCGCATCGTCGTCGTCGTTGTCGCTGTCGCAGATGACGACGACTCCGCCTTCGTCGCGGCCGCGTCGACGCTCCGCGAAGCGAAGCAGGGCGGCACGCTGGCGCTCCTTCGCCTTCTCCAGGCGCTCCTTCTCCATCGCTATGGAGTCCCTGCGCGCCCATTCCAGGGCCACGTCGTCGTCGTCGAGCTCCGTCGTCACCGGCGCGGCCGGCTCCTTCTTCACCGGCGAGAGCCCCAGCTCCGTCTTCACCGGCGCGAGCCCCGGCTCCGTCTTTGGCTTGACGAAGTGCGGAGAAGGAGCCGACGAGGAGGCGCGCCGGCCGCCCTCGTTGATGACGATGCCGGCGCTGCGAGTGCGCCGGCCGAGCGGCGTCTCCGCCGCGGGCTCGGCCTTGACGCCGAGCAAGGCCGGAGTGCCGGAGGAGTACGATGAAGATCGGGAGGAGGAAGAAGAGGAGGAGGACCCGAACCTCCTTGGCGCCCATGGCCTGGCGCGTCGGTGCTGCGCCGGGGCGACCGCCCTCGCTGGGTACGCCAATGGCGGGTCGTTGCCGCCCTCGAGGTACGTCAGCACGCCCTCGAGTGTGCGGCCGGGGACGCCCCACCACAGGTGGCGCCCCTCGCTGTTCTGCCGGCCGCCAACCACCGGCGCGCCGTTGATGGACGCCAAGCGCTGCTGCTGGCGGCGCTCGGAATACGCCGCCCAAGCCGTGTGGTTGTCGGCGGCGTACTGGGGGAGGGAGAGTTGGGCGTCGGTGAGGGAGGCGCGCACGACCTCGACTTCCTCAGCGAAGTACGTCGGCTTCGCCACGGCGTCGGGCAACGGGGGAATGGGCACTCCCCCGGCGCTGAGCCTCCACCACGTCGGCCCAGTGCGCATGTCCGGCGGCGCCGGGATGTTTGCCTGGAACAGGAGCCAGGTCTCCTGTTCGCGAAGCGAACGGCGGCCGAAGTCGTTGGCCGCCGCCTCGTCTCCGGGGTAGCGTTCCGCCATGGCGACGGGCTCGGGAGAGGTAGAGAGATAGAGGGAGGGGCTGGGCGGCGGCGCTCGGAAGAGGTAGGGAGAGGGAGGAGCTGGGCGGCGGCGAGGGGCGGGGCTGGTGTGCGCACAGGCGAGTGCAGGCCACCGGCTATATAGCCGCGCCGCACCCGTGTGTACGCGTGTGAGGGAGGAGAGGCGTCGGCGCGCAGTCCCATGACGCGCCGCCCGTGAGGAATCAATGGCAAGGCTGACCGGCGGCAGCCTTGGCATTGATTCCCCGCGGGAACCGAGGCCGTTAGGGGAAGACGAGGCGCCGTGTCGTTGACGCGGCGGGCCCGCGGCTGTTTCGTGCCAAAACAGTTCGCCCCGGCGCCCCCGGGCGCCCCCCAGCACGCCGGGTTCGGTCTGGGTCCGCCGACGCTGTTTTCGGCCCAGGCCGGCGAAAATCAGGCTTCTGGGGGCGCGACTGTGTCGTTTTTTTTGGCACCATCGTGAAAAAATCGTCTGAGAAGGCCTTTCTGTGACACAGCTGGAGATGTCCTGATGAGGATGACCACACCCAGCAGAGCGCGGCCTCGCATAGCATATCGCACGGTACATGAGCAGTACCCGCGGTCGAAAAGCCGGAGGCAGAGGCACGAAGCCAAGCAGGAAGCTGCATGCATGAGCATGGCATTCGACGACAGGGGCAAAGGCATCGGTCACGTCGTGCCACGCGCGCCATGGACCATCCATGCATGCATGGCGGTGCGGCTTCTTCTTTTCCCCGGCGCCTTTCGCCTGGTCCAGGAGAAATTCCGAAGGCGAAGGGTATCGGATGCCGCCGAAAGATAGGCGCCAAGGGAGTCGATGCATGTCGACGTCTCTGATTGCAACATTGGCTTCTGTTGCCGGTGGTACCATGCCATGCATAGTAGGGCCCTATGATTTATTCCTTCTTCCTCCCTCTTTTCTTCGATGTTGCTTGCGTTTGCGTGCGTCAAGCACGAAGCTTCAGTGCCTTTGGAAGAAAAGAAAATCGGTGAAGGTAGCAAATGGTGCCGGAATAGTTGCATGTGTCAGATGATGCAACAAAATACAGAAGTGTTGTTGGTGCTTTACAGTATTTGACTCTTACACGTCCTGATATATCTTACTCTGTAAATAAAATTTGTCAATATTTGCATGCACCTAGAACAACACACTAGACTGCAGTAAAAAGGATTTTAAGGTATCTCAAATACTCAACAGGTCTTGGACTTCGGATTATCAAGTCCATGTCCTTGCTTGTTACTGCCTATTCTGATGCAGACTGGGCAGGGTGTGCTGATGACAGAAGGTCCACATATGGTTTTGCTGTGTTTCTGAGAACAAATCTTGTATCGTGGAGTGCAAGAAAACAGGCTACTGTTTCTAGGTCCAGTACAGAAGCTGAGTATAAAGCTTTGGCTAATGCTACAGCTGAGGTGATGTGGATACAGACTCTGTTGGTGTGATAATATTGGTGCAACCTATCTCTCAGCTAATCTTGTTTTCCATGCACGAACTAAACATATTAAAGTTGATTTTCACTTTGTCAGAGAAAGAGTAGCTCACAAGCTACTTGATATTCGATTTATACCAACTGGTGATCAACTTGTTGATGGCTTCACAAAACCTTTTACTACTGGAATATTAGATGACTTCAAGAACAATCTTAACCTTGGTAAAATTCACTCGGTTCAGATTGAGGGGGAATGTTAGAATATACGTTGTATAGGGATAGGAGTAGTTGGTTTAAACCTCTGTAATCTTATCTTCTCTTATCTCTATTCCTGTTAAACCTCCTGTACCGAACTCTAGTCGATCTCCTCCCTCTCGATCGATCTCTCCCTTGTAAGCCACGGCATGTTCTCTATATAATACAATGCGGCCCAGACGAAGGGTTCTACGCTTCCCAATTTTTCTCACATGGTAACAGAGCCTCTTCCTCTATAGATCAGGAACAGATCGCATCTAGCTACCGCATCGACCGAGCAGCATGTCCACCACCACCGCCGCCATGACGGCCAGCACCACGGGCACGCTCACCACATCATCATCATCATCATCCGCTTTTGCCTCCTTCTCCTCCACCTCCACCAACACGTCCCTGCTCGGATCACCACCTCAAGAGAAGCTTACGAGGGGAAATTTCCTTCTCTGAAAAGCCATTGTGCTGCCCCAGATCAAGGGGGCCCAGATGGAACACCACCTCAACCCGCAGAGCCCGCCACCGCCGGCCACGCTCACCATCACCAAGGACGGCAAGGACGAACAGGTAGTCAACTTCGCTCGATCCCTCTGGTATGCACAGTAGCAGCAGCTCCAAGGATTCTTGATGGGATCCCTATCCTGCGAGATCCTCGCCCAGGTCACCACGCTCGCCACGCCGGCCGAAGTATGGACTGCGATCCATGCTATGTTTGCTGCCCAAAGCCAAGCTCAAGCAATCAATACGCGCATTGAGCTCACGAATCTTCAAAAAGGTAACATGTCTATGGCAGAATACCTTGGCAAAATTAAAAGTCTTACAGATGAGGTCGCCTGCACTGCCACCGCGCTCTCCGATCCGGAGATCGTGTCCAAAATCCTCGCCGGCCTCGACATGGACTACAATCGTGTGGTATCCGCCCTCGCCGCTCGGGTGGAACCGATCACCGTACAGGAGCTGTACAGTCAGCTCCTAAGCTTCGACGCCCGCCTCAGCCTCCTTCACGGCACCAACATCCGGCAATCTTCTGCCAACTCCGTCTCTCGTGGCCGCAGCCGTGGGCGCGGTCACCAGGGGCAACGCAGCGGCGGCCGTGGGCGCAGCCACAGCGACTACTACAACAACGGCAGCACCGGCTACACCAACACTGGAGGCAGTGGCGGCAGCAACTACAACAACAGGGCCGGGGGTGGTGGCTTCCACAACAACAACAGCCGCCGCCCTCCTCCTTCCCGAGCACGTCCTCGCTGCCAACTCTGCAAGAAGCCGGGTCATGAGGTAATGGACTGTTGGCATCGCTATGACGAGAACTTCGTCCCTGATGCTAAGCATGTTGCTGCGGCCATGCGTGAACAAGGAGGAGAGGGGGTGTGGTACGTGGATTCTGGTGACACGGATCACGTCACAAGCGAGCTAGAACAACTTGCTCTTCGTGAACAGTACCACGGCGGCGATCAAATTCACACCGCAAGCGGTGGAGGTATGGATATTCAACACATTGGTCAAGCCCTTATTAATTCCCCTACACTTAAACGTGATCTAGTTCTCAAAGATGTTCTTCATGTGCCTCAAGCTGATAAAAATCTTGCATCCATGTCTCGTTTAGCTCATGACAATAATGTCTTCTTTGAAACTCACCCTCGTTACTTTTTTATCAAGGATCGGGCAATGAGGGAACTCCTTCATCACGGTAGATGCATTGGAGGTCTCTACCCCATCACATCCGGAGCATTTAGTCGCAAGCGTCGTCAAGTTTTCTCCGTCATCAAGCCCTCTTTGGCAAGGTGGCATCAAATATTAGGACATCCTTCTTCGATCATTGTTAAACAAATAGTCAATAAAGGCAACCTCTTGTTGTCACATAGTTCAACTAGTGAGTCTGTTTGTGAAGCTTGCCAATATGCCAAGAGTCACCAACTACCTTATCCCAAGTCGAGTAGTATATCTCATGCTCCTTTAGAACTTATTTTTAGTGATGTATGGGGACATGCAAGAGATTCCTTTGCATGGATTTATTTACTTAAGTACAAGTCTGAGGTTTTCTCTGTTTTTCAAGAGTTTCAAAAACTTGTTGAACGACACTTTGATCGGAAAATTTTGACAGTCCAAAGTGACTGGGGAGGGGAGTATGAAAAACTCAACTCCTTTTTCCGCAGCATAGGCATTGCACATCATGTTTCTTGTCCTCATGCCCACCAACAAAATGGCTCCGCTGAGCGGAAACACCGTCACATTGTTGAAGTTGGTTTATCACTTCTTGCCCATGCATCTATGCCTTTCAAATATTGGGACGAAGCATTTATCACTGCCACTATCTTATAAACCGTCTTCCTAGCAAAGTTATTGGCAATATCACTCCATTAGAGCATCTATATCATCAAACACCCGACTACAATTTTCTCAAAATATTTGGGTGTGGTTGCTATCCCAACTTACGTCCATACAATCGTCATAAACTGGAGTTTCGTTCTACTCAATGCGTCTTTATTGGCTATAGTAATCTTCACAAAGGCTATAAGTGCCTAGAAGTTTCAACTGGACGAATCTATATTTCTCGGGATGTTGTGTTTGATGAAACTCTTTTTCCTTTTGCCAAACTTCATCCAAACGCCGGAGCTCTTCTTCGTGCTGAGATAGCACTTCTTTCTGATCACGGGGGTGAATTATATAAGGCTGATCATGTGCAAAATTCCACTCAAAACGGTGTTTCTAATGATATTTGTGCAAAAACAGGCTGTGATTTTATGTGTCCAGAACAGGACGAATTTGGCGCAGAGTACGAGGCTGATTCTCCTGGCAGCAGCGACAGTAGCGGCGCGCGATCCCGCGCTAATCCACGCGTCAGGACTGCGCCTGGCACCCGCCCCGAGCTGGATCCTCATGCAGCCAATCCGGAGGCCTCCAGCTCTCCCGCGGCGGATGTGGCCGACAGGCTGCGCCTGGTGGACCCCGCCAGCCCACGCGCCTGCCCCCGCGCGGGGGAAACCGTGTCTCCACGCGGCGCACTGGACGATGGGAGCCTGCGCCTCGATCCAGCCGACGAAAGCGACGCGCCGCTGCGGTCTGGATCCTCCTTGGATCACGCGCCGAATGCACCAGG
Source organism: Triticum aestivum (assembly GCF_018294505.1). Taxonomy (NCBI): domain Eukaryota; kingdom Viridiplantae; phylum Streptophyta; class Magnoliopsida; order Poales; family Poaceae; genus Triticum; species Triticum aestivum. Next base: position 477,400,366 of record NC_057806.1, read on the forward strand.
ATCTCCTGCAGCCTCTGTGCGGGTATCTTTCTTGGATCAGGAGCCGGGATCTTCTGCGCCGGATTCTACGTCGCCGTCTGCCACAGGGTCTCCTACACCAGTTTCTGAACCAGGATTTTCTACGCCTGCACCAACACTTCCGCGCCGGCACACCAGATCCCAGTCAGGTATTATCAAGGAAAAGGAATACACTGATGGCACGGTCAGGTATGACGAAGTTAAACGTGCTTTTCTCAGTCATATTGGAGAACCAACCTGTTTGCATGATGCTCTTACACATAGAGATTGGAAAGAAGCTATGGATCATGAATATGATGCACTCATGAAAAATAAAACGTGGCATTTAGTACCACCAAGGCAGGGTCATAATGTCATAGATTGTAAGTGGGTATATAAGATAAAGAAAAAATCTGATGGAAGTATAGACAGGTACAAAGCTAGACTAGTTGCCAAAGGTTTCAAACAGAGGTTTGGTATTGATTATGAAGATACTTTTAGTCCTGTTATTAAGTTAGCTACCATTCAACTTGTACTGTCTATTGCTGTTTTCAGAGGTTGGAGTCTACGTCAGCTAGATGTTCAGAACGCGTTTCTTTATGGTGTTCTTGAGGAAGAAGTGTTCATGCGGCAACCACCAGGATATGAGGATCAAAGTGCACCACACTATGTCTGTAAGTTGGATAAGGCTTTATATGGTTTAGAACAGGCCCCAAGAGCTTGGTACTCCAGGTTAAACATGCAATTACAACAACTTGGATTTACACCATCTAAAGCAGATATTTCATTATTCTTTTATCATAAGGATAAGATCACTATTTTTGTGCTCGTTTATGTCGATGATATAATTGTTGCCAGTTCAAGTGCACATGCTACAACCTGTTTACTTAAGGATTTGAAGTTGGAATTTGCTCTCAAAGACTTAGGTGATCTTCATTATTTTCTTGGCATAGAAGTTAAACAGATAAAGGATGGTATACTTCTTACACAAGAAAAATACACCACTGATATACTCAAGAGAGTAGGATTGGAACATTGCAAACCTGTGAGTACACCAATTTCAACCTCAGAAAAACTTACAATTGATAGTGGAGAAGCACTTGGATCAGATGATGCAACAAAATACAGAAATGTTGTTGGTGCTTTACAGTATTTGACTCTTACACGTCCTGATATATCTTACTCTGTAAACAAAGTTTGTCAATATTTGCATGCACCTAGAACAACACACTAGACTGCAGTAAAAAGGATTTTAAGGTATTTCAAATACTCAACAGGTCTTGGACTTCGGATTATCAAGTCCATGTCCTTGCTTGTTACTGCCTATTCTGATGCAGACTGGGCAGGGTGTGCTGATGACAGAAGGTCCACATATGGTTTTGCTGTGTTTCTGGGAACAAGTCTTGTATCGTGGAGTGCAAGAAAACAGGCTACTGTTTCTAGGTCCAGTACAGAAGCTGAGTATAAAGCTTTGGCTAATGCTACAGCTGAGGTGATGTGGATACAGACTCTGTTATATGAACTTGGGGTCAAGGCTCCACAAGCTGCGAGGTTATGGTGTGATAATATTGGTGCAACCTATCTCTCAGCTAATCCTGTTTTCCATGCACGAACTAAACATATTAAAGTTGATTTTCACTTTGTCAGAGAAAGAGTAGCTCGCAAGCTACTTGATATTCAATTTATACCAACTGGTGATCAACTTGCTGATGGCTTCACAAAACCTCTTACTATAGGAATATTGAATGACTTCAAGAACAATCTTAACCTTGGTAAAATTCGCTCAGTTCAGATTGAGGGAGAATGTTAGAATATACGTTGTATAGGGATAGGAGTAGTTGGTTTAAACCTCTGTAATCTTATCTTTTCTTATCTCTATCACTGTTAAACCTCCTGTACCGAACTCTAGTCGATCTCCTTCCTCTTGATCGATCTCTCCCTTGTAAGCCACGACATGTTCTTTATATAATACAATGCGACCCAGACGAAGGGTTCTGCACTTCCCAATTCTTCTCACAGCATGCACTCGTGTCGCCGTTCAATCATTGTACGTGCCGTCTGACCAACATATATATGTTCGTGTGCCGTGCGGTTCCTTGCTCAATTAGAGGCCCGAAGGCGAAACAGTATGGCACAGGTCTGTGGAGCATGCACAGCATTCATCGCCAACAGTGCTGAGGAGAACGTACTAATTAACGATCACCGTACAAGTAGGTGCTGCGCAAATGGTTCTTGTTTTCGTGCAACTGAACTGCGTTGGTGCAATGGGGTACAACTCCACAACTCCAAGTGAACATTAAAACTTGAATGCTTGTAGGCTGGGTCAGTCTTAGTTGTTGATTAGTTGTGTGTAGCGTTGGGTGTTGCAGTTCGTAACAAACTGGACTATTTCTTTTCAACAAATAAACAAGCAATTATTTTGGAAACAAACTGATTTCTATTTATTACTTTCTTTAGCAAATTTCTTTTATTACCTTTTTAGGGGGATTTCTTTTATTACTTAAACAACGCAGTCCAGCGAAACGCACAAGCACATGTTCCTGGGCCAGTGCATTAACCTTTTTCTATTCTTTTTATTTTGGGAAAAAATATTTCATGGTTTATTTAAAAAAATCACTAACCAGTTTTTTAATGGTAAATTGTACTGCGGAGAATAAAAAATGTCCACTTATGTGCACATAAATGTCCAGACATATGAATTGTTGGTGCGTTTTCGAAAAAAGTTCATGTATGCAGAAAATATTACACACATATGTAAAAAATTCATGACCCCTCATTTTTTTAAAAAAGTTTAATGTGTACATAAAATATTGCACACATATTTAAAAAGTTCATGACCCCTCAAAAAAATTAAAAGTTCATGTACTTTAAATTTGCTTATATATGAATTTAATGTTTTTTTGCATATTTAAAAAAAGTCCACACATACAAAAAATTATATTCAGACAGTAGGAAAATATGTAACTTTTTCAACGTTAATGGAATTTAAGAAATTTAATGTGTTTTATAAAAATGTCTAAAAAATCATGTATTTTAAAAATGGAAAATATAAAATCTAATGGTCCGCTCCTAAAGGTAAACTAATATTTTATCAAATCAGCTAGGTTTCGGTCTTTAGCTGTTTTTTTTCCTTGAATTGAGGACCGTGGCCCAATTCCATTCATCAAGAAACTGACGATAGTGATCAACCACAATGGATTTGATCGAGGCATACATAAACCATCACATTCCAGCTCAAGTTTAACTACTTCCAGCCTAATATAACAGGACACTTCTCATACATCATGCCCCATAGGCAAAAACATAAGCTCAACATGTAAAACAAACAATCGGATATCTAAGATACTATCACGTCCTTAGAGAAGCAAAAAAACTGAGAAACTGCGCTTCATCTGGCAGGAATAAGCATCAGATCTCAGTGAAAACGCGCAAAAAAAAAAACATGATCTCCGTCAAAACGCAGCTCCTGTCAGATCAGAAAACAATATCTTGCTAGATCCATCCCTTTGAGCGACAGTTAATATAGGACAGAGGGGAAACTATTTTTCCACCTGCAATAAGTCAACACCATCAAGGTCCACCCTTTTCTTCTGTTGTGGAACTTACATTTTTTTTAAAGATAATGTAGACCTCAGCTGCAACCTGCATCTGTTGTGATACACTTGCCACAGCATTTAGATTTTCTTTTTATTAGGGTATATGCAATAGGGAAACCTATTCCATGTGTAGTTCACTACGAAGCGACCTAGCGCGTACACCCTTCGTGAACGTGGTCCTAGGCTAGCCCATTCCGGGTTCTTCCCCATACTGGCTTTGGGAAAGTTCTAGAACCTTCCCTGAACCGGCTTTTTCTTTTTCCATTGTTTTTAATTTCAATTTATTTGTTCTATTACTTTTTAAATTTTTTCTTCTTTTTTTTTCTATTTTCTTTTCTTTTCTATTTTTCTGCTTTTCTTTTTCATGTTGCAAACTTCTTTTCAATTTTGTGAACATTTTTTGAAATCATGAACTTTTTTCGAATTCACAAACATATTGTTGAAATCATGAACATTTTTTACGAAAACACGATTTTTTTAGATTGACGAAAATTTTACGAAAACATGAATATTTTTATTTTTGCCAAACATTTTTTTTATAATTGTGAATTTTTTGAATTAGTGAACATTTTTTTCAATTAGCAATTCTTTTTTTGAATATATGAACATGTTTTGGAATTCAAAAATACTTATTCAATACATGAACATTTATTCAAAGCATGAACATTGTTTTTAATTCACGAACATTTTATGAATTCAGGAATATTTTTGATAAATTCATTAAAATATTGTAACTTGGAATTTTTTTAAATCCTAATTATTTTAAAGAAAACAAAATAGATACAAAAAACAAAAGGAAAATGAAATAAAAAAATCAGGGGGGAGTTCTGACCCGCTCATGGGCGAGCACAATAGAGCGCACAGGAGGGGAGGACGTGCGCGTTGGCTTGTTAGCAAGATGGTAGGATGTCTCACCATAAGCATCAAACAGTACCATGCTGTCCCAATAGCGTGGCCTTAAAAAATGAAATGGAGAAGAAAAGGGGGAGCACTCAGGATTCGATCCCAACCTCCCAGCTCTCCAGCATGATAGGCAGTGCTGCTAGCTAGTGAGCTACCGGCGGATTCATGGAAAATGGGCGCGACCTACCTAACGGAAAAAGAGCCGGTTTTCCATTGGGTTTTTCGGGTTTCTTGTTTTTCTTTGCTTACTAACTGGTTTTTCTTTGTTCGTTTCTTCATTTTCCTTTGTTTTTTCTTTCTTTTTCTTAAGGTTCCTTTATTTCTTTTCACATTTCTCATTGTCTTTTTCTTTTTCCTTTGCTTTGCTTCAGTTTTCTTTATTTATTTGTTTTCAGTCACTTTTTTCTTTTCTTTCCATTTTTCTTCCTTTTTTTGTTTCGTTCTTGTTTCTTCCTTGTTTTTCATCTAGTTTTCTTTTTGTTTGCCCTCTGTTTTAAATTCTTTTCATAAACATTTTTGGTATATATTTAATACATGATTAAAAAATTAAATACAAGATTAATATTTTTTGAATACATGGTCAACATTGTTTTAACATTTTTCAAATACTTCACTAATATATTTTTAATATATGGTCAACATTTTTTCTATACATATTCAATATTTTTTTCAAATGCCTGATCAACATTTTTGAACTATTTGTTCAAAACAACATTCAAATGCTTGATTAATATTTTTATATACATGATCAAAATTTTCATCATTTCTTTAATACATGGTAAACATTTTTTTTTGTATACACATATAACATTTTTCAAACGATAACAAGGGCAAATCCTATTTGGCGCTGGGCCGGCCCGTTACTATGTAAATTAATTTGCAAAAAATGAAGACCATACCCGTCAAACCTCGTTCGCAGAACCAACGTGCTACGCAGCGGAATCTGCTGAAGTTTGACTCTTCATGACTTTTATTCCTTCCTTCCTTCGCTGTTTTCTTTCTTCTTTTTCCTTTTTTCCAGTTTCGTTTTCTGTTTTTTCTTTTTTTTCCTTCTTCCAAATTTCCTCCCTCAAAGAATTTCATGTTTTTATCTTCATAAATGCATGAACTTTTTCCAAATCGATGATGTTTTTTAAAAATTCAATGTAATTTTGTTTTCAAAATCAATGAACTTTAGTGAACTATTTTTAACAATCGATGCTTTTTTCGAAGCCAATGAAACTTTCCAAATTGGTGATCTTTTCTTTCAAATTCTATGAACTTCCTTAAATTTGATGAACTTTTTTTAAAATTGATGAACTTTTTCAAGTTTAATGAACTTTTTGAATGGACATTTCCTGAAATTCGATGAACTTTTTTTCAAATTTTTGAACTTTTTTCCAAATCGATGAACTTTTTTTCAAATGTATGAACTTTTTTTCAAATTTGTGAATTTTTTTTCAAATCGATGAACTTTGTTCAAATTCGGCGATCTTTTTTGAAAATTGGTGAACTTATTTATAGCTTCGATGAACTTTTTTCAATACTGATGAATTTTTCCAAATTCGATGGACTTTCCAATATTCAATGAACTTTTCTCAAATTTGATGAACTCTTTTTTTCAAATTCTATTAGCATTTTTTCCAAAATCAATGAACTTCTTTCACATTTTGTGAACTTTTCTTACCAAATTAGATGAACTTTTTCAGAAACGATGGTCGTTTCCAATTCGTGAACTTTTTGCAAAATTTGATAAACTTTTTTTCATAAAAAAATGTAAGTTGTACTGCGTAATAAAGATCGCGGCTACCATAGTTCTTTAAGTTTTCGCGTTATTGTTAGTCACAGAGTTATAGGGGCTGTAGTGGTTAGGTGAATCTTCATTCGAATGAGGGACGTGAGCTCGAGCGCTGCTCCCGTTCGGTTACCCCGAAAACCCAACCGGCTTAATTTGAGATGGACCGGTAAAGCCAAGCAACCCATGTCCTCCAACCCGGAGGCTGAGTTTACCGGGCCATGTCAAATTAAGCCGGTTCATGTCAAATTAACCCCCGAAGACTGAGTAAGGTGTTTTGAAGGACTAACTCTATGGTGTTTGAACTTTCTTTTTCTTTTTGCAAATTCTATTTAAAAAATATGAAAACAAATTTACAAGTAGATATGCCTACGCATCTGCAGAGTTTCATAAAATAACACGGTATTTGTAGACCACACAAAAAGATAAATTTCCCGCCAAATACCACCAGAAAAAAGCCCATTTTAATTCACATATTTATATTATTTCTGTATATCACATAAGGATTATGAAGATTTAGGTTGATGAAATATCTTATGTATGTTCGACACGCATATACACGCTTGTATATTTTTCTAGATTTTATTTGGAACGTAGGAAAAAACATTCATCAATGAAAAATGTAACGGGCTTCCTGGAGCCGACCCACCAAAAGCAGTTTTTGCCCGAAGGCCCAACTATCCATCCACTCCGGCACCCCGCCCTCCCTCCTTCCCCTCCCACAACTAACTACCGCAAGGATTCTTGAAAAATAAAACTAACTACCACACGGCTGCAGCCGCATCCCAATCCTAGCCGCCGGCACACCCACGCCCATGCGCGCCGCATCGAACACAACTTTCGTTTAGAATAGAATGTTGGGAACACAGTAATGTTAAAAAAAATTCTACGCACATGCAAGATCATGGTGATGCATAGCAACGAGAGGGGAGAGTGTTGTCCACGTATCCTCGTAGACCGTAAGCGGAAGCGTTATGAGAACGTGTTTGATGTAGTCGTACGTCTTCACGATCCGACCGATCCAAGTACCGAACGTACGGCACCTCCGAGTTCAGCACACGTTCAGCTCGGTGACGTCCCACGAACTCCGATCCAGCAGAGCTTCGAGGGAGAGTTCCGTCAACACGACGGCGTGATGATGGTGATGATGATGCTACCGACACAGGGTTCGCCTAAGCACCGCTACGATTTGACCGAGGTGGATTATGGTGGAGGGGGCACCGCACACGGCTAAAAAAACAATTGATCAACTTGTGTGTCCATGGGGTGCCCCCCTCCCCCGTATATAAAGGAGTGGAGGAGGGGGAGGGCCGGCCCTCTACTATGGCGCGCCCTGGGGAGTGATAAGTCTCCAACGTATCTATATTTTTGATTGCTCCATGCTATATTATCTACTGTTTTGAATGTTTATGGGCTTTATTATACACTTTTATATCATTTTTGGGACTAACCTATTAACCCAGAGCCCAGTGCCAGTTTCTGTTTTTACCCTGTTTTAGGGTTTCGAAGAAAAGGAAAATCAAACGGAGACCAATTGACCTGAAACTTCACGGGACTCATTTTTGGAAGGAAAGAAACCTGGAAGACTTGGAGTGCACGCCAGGAGACTTACGAGGAGGCCACGAGGCAGGGGGGCGCGCCCACCCCCACTGGGCGCGCCCTCCACCCTCATGGGCCCCTCGTGGGCCCCCTGACGTACTTCTTCCGCATATATATCTCCATATACCCTAAAAACATCTAAGGACACAATAGATCGGGAGTTCTGCCGCCAAAAGCCTCCGTAGCCACCAAAAGGCAATCTAGACCCGTTCCGGCACCCTGCCGGAGGGGGGGGAACCCTCACCGGTGGCCATCTTCATCATCCCGACGCTCTCCATGACGAGGAGGGAGTGGTTCACCCTCGGGGCTGAGGGTATGTACCAGTAGCTATGTGTTTGATCTCTCTCTCGTGTTCTTGAGGTGATACGATCTTGATGTATCGCGAGCTTTGCTCTTATAGTTGGATCCTATGATGTTTTCTCCCCCTCTACTCTCTTGTAATGAATTGAGTTTCCCCTTTAAAGTAATCTTATCGGATTGAGTCTTTAAAGATTTGAGAACACTTGATGTATGTCTTGCCGTGCGTATCTGTGGTGACAATGGGATATCACGTGATTCACTTGATGTATGTTTTGGTGATCAACTTGCGGGTTCCTCCCATGAACCTATGCATAGGGTTGGCACACGTTTTCGTCGTGATTCTCCGTAGGAACTTTGGGGCATTCTTTGAGGTCCTTTGTGTTGGTTGAATAGATGAATCTGAGATTGTGTAATGCATATCGTATAATCATACCCACGGATACTTGAGGTGACATTGGAGTATCTAGGTGACATTAGGGTTTTGGTTGATTTGTGTCTTAAGGTGTTATTCTAGTACGAACTCTAGGGCTGTTTGTGACACTTATAGCAATAGCCCAATGGATTGATTGGAAAGAATAACTTTGTGGTGGTTTCGTACCCTACCATAATCTCTTCGTTCGTTCTCCGCTATTAGTGACTTTGGAGTGACTCTTTGTTGCATGTTGAGGGATAGTTTTATGATCCAATTATGTTAGTATTGTTGAGGAAACTTGCACTACCGAAAGTATGAACCCTAGGCCTTATTTCCACGCATTGCAATACCGTTTAAGCTCACTTTTATCATTAGTTACCTTGCTGTTTTTATATTTTCAGATTACAAATACCTTTATCTACCATCCATATTGCACTTGTTTCACCATCTCTTCGCCGAACTGGTGCACCTATACAATTTACCATTATATTCGGTGTGTTGGGGACACAAGAGACTCTTTGTTATTTGGTTGCAGGGTTGCTTGAGAGAGACCATCTTCATCCTACGCCTCCTACGGATTGATAAACCTTAGGTCATCCACTTGAGGGAAATTTGCTACTGTCCTACAAACCTCTGCACTTGGAGGCCCAACAACGTCTACAAGAAGAAGGTTGTGTAGTAGACATCAAGCTCTTTTCTGGCGCCGTTGACAGGGAGGTTAGCGCTTGAAGGTATATCTTTAGATCTTGCAATCAAGTCTTTTAGTTTCATGTTTTATCACTAGTTTATTTTATAAAAGAAAACTAAAAAATGGAATTGAGTCTACCTCATACGCTTCATCTTTTTAATATCTTTCGTGAGTATGATGGAAAGGAAAATTGTGCCAAAGTGTTAGAAGAAGAATGCATTAAAAATTTTGGCACTAAATATTTGAATGATGAGCATGATTGCAATTTTGTTAGTATGAATTCCTTGAATATCCATGATGCTAATGATATGCAAAGCCACAAGCTTGGGGAATCTATGTTTGATGAAGATGATATTTTTTGTCCCCCAAGCTTTGATGAGCAAATTACTATGATGAAAGCATGCCTCCTATCTATGATGATTATTGTGATGACACATATGTTTTAAAGAATAATGATAACCATGAAACTTGTCATCTTGATCTTAATTTTCAATTACATGATAATTATTTTGTTGAGTTTGCTCCCACTAATATTCGTGAGAAGAATTTTGCTTATGTGGAGAGTAGTAAAATTTCTATGCTTGTAGATCATGAAAATAATGATTTAGGTGCTGGTTATATTGTTGAATTCATTCATGATGCTACTGAAAATTATTATGAGGGAGCAATATATACTTGTAGGAATTGCAATAATATCAAGTTTCCTCTCTACGTGCTTAAAATTTTGAAGTTATGCTTGTTTTACCTTCCTATGCAAGTTGATTCTTGTTCCCACAAGTTGTTTGCTCACAAAATCCCTATGCATAGGAAGTGTGTTAGACTTAAATGTTCTAGTCATATTCTTCACGATGCTCTCTTTATGTTACAATTCTTATCTTTTATGTGAGCATCGTTGAAATCATCGTGCCTAGCTAGGGGCGTTAAACGATAGCGCTTGTTGGGAGGCAACCCAATTTTATTTTAGTTCCATGCTTTTTGTTCCTGTTTAGTAATAAATAATTAATCTAGACTCTGTTTAGATGTGGTTTTATGCTTTTAATTAGTGTTTGTGCCAAGTAAAACCTTTGGGAAGACTTGGGGAAAGTCTTGTTGATCATGCTATAAAAAACCAGAAACTTTAGCGCTCACGAGAATTGCTGTCATTTTTTATTGGAGAGTGCTATTTAGTTAATTATTTTTTTATATTATTAATAGATAAATTCCTCAGGTCCAGAAATTTATTTGAGAATTTTATGAGTTCCAGAAGTATACGTTTGATTCATATTACTACAGACTGTTCTGTTTTTGACAGATTCTGTTTTCTATGTGTTGTTTGCTTATTTTGATGAACCTATGAGTAGTATCGGAGGGTATGAACCATAGATAAGTTGGAATACAGTAGATATTACACCAATATGAATTTAGAATAAGTTCATTACAGTACCTTGAAGTGGTGATTTATTTTCTTATACTAACGGAGCTTACGAGTTTTCTGTTAAGTTTTGTGTTGTGAATTTTTCAAGTTTTGGGTAAGGATTCGATGGACTATGGAATAATGAGTGGCAAGAGCCTAAGCTTGGGGATGCCCAAGGCACCCCAAGGTAATATTCAAGGATATACAAGAGCCAAAGCTTGGGGATGCCCCGGAAGGCATCCCCTCTTTCGTCTTCGTTCACCGGCAACTTTATTTGGAGCTATATTTTTATTGACCACATGATATGTGTTTTGCTTGGAGCATCAATTTATTTTGTTAGGATTTGCATGCTGTTATTTAGAACAATGTTTTGCATCTTTTATTTCAATAAAAGTGGCATTGATAGCCTTTACTATGCCTATGTTACAAGTATACATGTTGCTGTTTGAAAACAGAAAGTTTACCGCTGTTGCAATAATTCCCTAGAAAAGTCAGAATGTGATAAAATATTGAAACCTTTTGCATATTAAGCTCTGATAAATTTACTACAGTGGGAATTTTATTTCATAATTTTTGGAGCTAGGTAAGTATGGATGTTGCAGCATTCTTTAAAGACTATCCTGTTTAGGCAGATTGCAGTTATGTTTGCATTGTTTGCATATGTTTGCTTCTTTAATGATTCTATTTGAGGATAGGACTATTAAATATGCAGAGTCATTTAGTATTCAATGTTGAATAATAATTTTAGTTATTTGCTACAGTAGAGTATGATAAGGTTTTGGCAATGGTTTATACTAACTTATCTCACGAGTCCTTGTTGAGTTTTGTGTGGATGAAGCTTTTGAGATTTAGGGAGACCGTGATATGAGAGGAATTAAGGAGACACAAAATCTCAAGCTTGGGGATGCCCAAGTGAAAGCACAAGTGCTCCCTGGGTGGTTTTGGTAATTAATGTCAATATATCTCTTGTTGGACTAACACTTTTACCTAGTATGTTTCAGATAAGTTCAACAATGGAGTGGCATGGACTAGAGGATGTGGAACCCTTTCAAGATGCTAAGGACAAAGGATTGTCTCAAGCTTCAAAATCAAGACTCTACATTTTCTATTTTAGTGATCCAAGATCACATTGAGTCTATAGGAAAAGCCAATACTATCAAGAGGGGATGAGGTGTTGCTTAATGGCTTGCTTGCTCAAAGTGCTTAGTGATATGCTCCAAAACCCTCAACTACCTTCCCACATCCACATATGACCTAAACCAAAAGTCAAACTCGGCCCCACTGATTCTTTCTATCTGGCGCCACCGAGTTTCAAATGTCATAGCCACTGCCACAAACCCTAGGCAAATCGGTCTCACCGATAGGGATCTCGGTCTCACCGAGATGGGATTGTAATCTCTCTGTTTCCCTTCGTAATGTTTCGGTCTTACCGAGATGAGCGATCGGTCCCACCGAGATTGCAATTAAACTCTCTGTTTCCCTTTTGTAACATTTTGGTCTCACCGAGATGAGCGAATCGGTCCCACCAAGTTTACCTGACCAACTCTCTGGTTAGCTTATTACCAAAATCGGTCCCACCGAGTTTGTGTAATCGGTCACACCGAGATTACGTTATGCCCTAACCCTAACCATATCGGTCCTACCGAGTTGCATCTCAGTCCCACCGAAAATCCTAACGGTCACTAGGTTTGCTGAATCAGTCCGACCGAGTTTAACCATTCGGTCCCACCGAGTTTGGCAAATTGTGTGTAACGGTTAGATTCTGTGTGGAGGCTATATATACCCCTCCACCCACTCTTCATTCATGGAGAGAGCCATCAGAACATACCTACACTTCCAATACACATTTTCTGAGAGAGAACCACCTACACTTGGTGTTGAGGTCAAGATATTCCATTCCAACCATATGAATCTTGATCTCTAGCCTTTCCCAAGTTGCTTTCCACTCAAATCTTCTTTCCACCAAATCCAAATCCTGTGAGAGAGAGTTGAGTGTTGGGGAGACTATCATTTGAAGCACAAGAGCAAGGAGTTCATCATCAACACACCATTTGTTACTTCTTGGAGAGTGGTGTCTCCTAGATTGGCTAGGTGTCACTTGGGAGCCTCCAACAAGATTGTGGAGTTGAACCAAGGAGTTTGTAAGGGCAAGGAGATCGCCTACTTCATGAAGATCTACCGCTAGTGAGGCAAGTCCTTTGTGGGCGACGGCCGTGATGGAATAGACAAGGTTGCTTCTTCATGGACCCTTCGTGGGTGGAGCCCTCCGTGGACTCACGCAACCGTTACCCTCTGTGGGTTGAAATCTCCATCAACGTGGATGTACGATAGCACCACCTATCGGAACCACGACAAAAACATCTGTGTCTCCAATTGTGTTTGAATACTCCAAACCCTTCTCTTTACATTCTTGCAAGTTGCATGCTTTACTTTCCGCTGCTCATATACTCATTGCATGCTTGCTTGATATGTATTGTGTTTGTTAAACTTGTGCTTAAACTCCACTTAAACTTAAGAATATTAAAAACTACAATTTTTGGCACTTTGTGTCTAATCACCCCCCTCTAGACACCTCTTCTCGATCCTTTCAATTGGTATTAGAGCTTTGGTCTCCATTGCCTTGGTTTAAACACCATTGGAGGAAGATGGATGTGTCTACTTTGGGGAGTCTTAGACATAGAGTGCCTATTCTTGATGGAGAGTATTTTCATGAGTGGAAAAATGAAATGCTTGAGATTTTCAATGAATATCACTTGAACAAGTATATTGCTAGCCCTTGTGCACCTCATGTTGATCCCATGCATCCTACCCTTGATGAATCAATTGACATGATTCGCAATCTTAGAACTGTTAATCTTATCACTAGAGGCTTGCCTAGAAACTTGATTGGATGTTTGTCGACTCTTAAGTGTGCCCACACCATATGGAAATTTCTTGAGGAACTCTTTCCTAATTACTCCTTGAAAGATCTAGATGAAATCCTCCATAAGTCTATTGCTTTGATTAAGATGAGTTCCAATGATCCCAAATTTGGTGACTGCTTATTTGGGCTTACTAATCTTACGAGTGCCAAAGGAGATGTTGGAATCATTAGCAATATCATTTCCAGAGCTATTAGAATTCATAAAGATAATATAGAAATGATCATTTATCTAATGAATTGCCCTCTCTAGGAATTGATCAATCATAATATGATGTTGAACATGAATACTCGGATGAGGATGATGATGATGATAGTGACTATGATCTCGATGACGCGATGAGACACTTTGGTCTTATGGCAAATCTTCGCGGCTACATGGCTGGAGGAAAGGAATGGGTCCTTGATAGTGGATGTACTGATCATATGACCAGAGATAAAGACATGTTCCGTGAGCTTGCTGAAAATGACAGCCCTCGAAAGTATGTCACTTTTGGTGATAATTCAAAGGGTAAGGTGGTTGGCCTTGGTAAGGTGGCCATCTCACATGATAGCTCCATACAAAATGTCATGCTCGTTGAATCCCTTGGATACAATTTACTTTCAGTTTCTAGACTTGCGGATTTCGGTTTCAATGTCTTATTCACTGAAGTAGATTGCCAAGTGTTTCGTAGAGACAATCATAAAATGGTCTTTGCCGGTATACGTAGAGGAGATCTTTACATTTTTGATTTCACTAAAAAGGCTCAACCTAGAACTTGCTTAATTACCAAATCTTCTAAAGGCTGGTTGTGGCATAGAAGACTAGGTCATGTTGGTATGCGAAATCTTGATAAGCTTATTAAAGGTGATCATATCCTTGGAATAAAAGATGTCATATTTGACAAGGATAGACTTTGTAGTGCTTGTCAAGCAGGGAAACAACTTGGAGGAAGTCACCGCGCGAAGAACATCATGACCACAAGAAGACCACTCGAGCTACTTCACATGGATCTCTTTGGTCCAAATGCCTACAAGAGTCTCGGTGGTAACTCATTTGGTCTAGTCATAGTTGATGATTTTTCAAGATTTACATGGGTGTTCTTTCTTGATGACAAATCGCAGGTCCAAAAGATCTTCAAAAACTTCGCTAGGAAGGCCCAAAATCAGTTTGACGTGAAGATCAAGAAGGTTCGGAGCGACAACGGAACGGAGTTCAAGAACGCAAATGTGGACACCTTTCTTGACGAAGAAGGGATTTCACACGAGTTCTCGGCTACGTACACACCTCAACAAAATGGAGTTGTTGAAAGGAAGAACCGGACTCTTATCGAGATGGCAAGAACGATGCTTGATGAGTACAAAACGCCAAAGCACTTTTGGGCGGAAGCGGTTGAGACAGCTTGTCATGCAACAAATCGCTTGTATCTTCACAAGCTACTCGGCAAGACGGCATACGAGCTCCTCACCGGTAACAAACCCCAAGTTGGATACTTTCGAGTATTCGGCTCAAAGTGCTACATTCTTGATAAGCATCGTCGTTCTAAATTTGCTCCTAAATCTCATGAAGGTTTCCTACTTGGTTATGGCTCAAACTCTCACACTTACCGTGTCTACAACAATTTCACCCGAAAGGTTGAAGAGACGGTAGATGTGAAGTTTGATGAATCTAACGGCTCGCAAGTAGAGCAATTGCCAATTGATGTAGGAGACAAAGACCCTTCGGAAGCAATTCAAGACTTGTCCATTGGCAAGATTCGTCCAACGGAAGTGAAGGAGAGTACCTCGTCCGTCCAAGTGGAAGCTTCTACCTCACGACAAGGTGAACCAAGAGTTGATACGGAAGCATCCACAAGTGGGACACGCCAAGATGAAGAAAACGAGGAAGCGCACCAAGATGAACATCAACAACCTCCTTCTCCACCACGACAAGAGAACGACAACGTCAACAATGAAGAAGGCCAAGAAGAAGCACAAGATGAAGAGGATGTTCCACCCCGACCCAAGCAAAAGCTTTCACGAGTTCGAGCAAGAATTGCTAAGGATCATCCCGTCGAGCAAATCTACAATGATATCCAAACCGGGAGAATCACTCGCTCTAAAACTCGTTTAGCTAACTTTTGTGAACATTACTCATTCATCTCTAGCATTGAACCTATGAAGGTTGAAGAAGCATTGGAGGATCCGGACTGGATAAACGCTATGCATGAAGAGCTACACAACTTTGAGAGAAATCAAGTGTGGACATTGGTCGAGAAGCCCGACAACAACCACAACATCATTGGTACCAAATGGGTGTTTCGCAACAAGCAAGATGAAGATGGACAAGTGGTTCGCAACAAAGCACGTCTCGTCGCCCAAGGCTACACACAAGTTGAAGGTATGGACTATGGTGAGACATATGCTCCCGTTGCTAGACTTGAGTCCATTCGCATCTTACTTGCTTATGCTAATCACCATGATATCACCTTGTACCAAATGGACATTAAAAGTGCTTTTCTAAATGGCAAAATCGAGGAGGAAGTTTATGTTAAGCAACCTCCCGGCTTCGTCAATCCTAAGAAACCTAATCATGTTTACAAACTTCACAAAGCCCTTTATGGTCTTAAACAAGCTCCTAGAGCATGGTATAAATGCTTGACCAAGTTCCTTATTGAAAAAGGCTTTGAAATTGGTAAAATTGATTCTACTCTTTTTACTAAAAGGGTTAATGGAGAACTATTTGTGTGCCAAATTTATGTTGATGATATCATATTTGGTTCAACTAACCCTCATTTTAGTGAGAAGTTTGGAAAGCTAATGTCGGAGAAGTTTGAGATGTCTATGATGAGTGAACTCAAATTCTTTCTCGGTTTGCAAATCAAGCAAACTAAGGAAGGTACCTTTGTCTCTCAAACGAAGTACACCAAGGACTTATTCAAGAAGTTCAATATGCAAGAATGCAAAGGTATGACTACACCCATGCCTACTAGTGGACATCTTGATTTGACCAAAGATGGTGAACCGGTTGATCAAAAGGTTTATCGCTCTATGATTGGTTCATTGTTATATCTATGTGCCTCTCGTCCCGATATTATGCTAAGTGTGTGCATGTGTGCACGATATCAAGCTGCTCCTAAAGAGTGTCATCTTAAGGCTGTGAAAAGGATAGTGAGATACCTAATCCATACACCAAATTTTGGCATTTGGTATCCTAAGAGGTCCTCTTTTGATCTTGTTGGCTACTCCGATTCGGACTATGCCGGAGACAAGGTTGATAGAAAATCCACTTCGGGTACTTGTCAATTCCTTGGTAGATCTCTTGTGTCTTGGTCTTCCAAGAAACAAAACTCGGTATCCTTATCCACCGCCGAAGCGGAATACATTGCCGCTGGTTCATGTTGTGCTCAATTACTTTGGATGACCCAAACTCTTAAAGATTATGGGATATATGTGAAACATGTTCCATTGCTATGTGACAATGAAAGTGCTATTAAGATTGCTCACAATCCCGTGCAACATTCTCGAACTAAGCATATTGAAGTTCGTCATCATTTCATTCGAGATCATGTTGCAAAAGGGGACATTAACCTTAAGCATGTTCGCACCGATAAGCAATTGGCGGATATATTCACTAAACCACTTGATGAGAAAGTGTTTTGCAGGTTGAGAGGTGAATTGAACATCATTGATGCTTCAAACTTGGAGTAGGAACTCCATTTGATACATGCGGGGCATGAGCCTATGACTAATCCTCGATATTTCTCTTATGATGCTATTCATATGTCTTGGATATATTTGTACCTTGCATGTTATCTAACCCGTGTAGGTACTTGGTTAAATCTAAATCTATGAGATTGCAACTCACTCACATCTTGAGCAATCTCTACATCACCAAGTCTCTACACAATGGTGGTTGAAGACAAGGAAGCACGAAACCATTCAAACATATCCTTTGGCAAATTCTATGTTGAGTCTCATGATTGTCATTTTGGATACACAAGTGCTCTTCCTTGCAAAGCTAACCCATGTAGGTAGATGAACTCAAACTCCAAGTGGTGCTCCCAACTCTTGATGAACTACATCAACCTTGAGCAACCCACAAAAGTTCAACTACATGATCAAGATCAACACCACCACCCAAGGTATGTTATTCCATCTTAGAGAAGCTTTACTCCAAGTCATGAGCCAAAGCAACTCGACAAGATGTGAATACATCAAGATGCTTAAACGAAAAATGGTAACCCCATTTTGAGCTTAAACGATGAGTATGACCTATGATCAAGTGCTCTCACTTGACTCCTAAGTCAATATACTCTAACATAGGTGACTTTGTCACCGACCATTTCTAGATGAAGTTCTCTAGTGTTTCTCCGTGTTTTTGCATTTGCATATTTGTTTCCCCTTTCAAAAAAAACTTCATCTAGAACTTTTAGTTTCTTTTCTTTCCTTTTTGTTCTGCATTTTCTGCATCCAATTCATTGCAAATCTTTCAGTAAATTCCTTGCATATCCTTGTGAGATCTAACTTATCTAGTGAGCTGAGGTGACAAGTGGTTTCACTCTGATGAACTCGGTCAGACCGGTATTGTTCTCTTCGGCCCAACCGAAATCTTTCGGTGCAACCGAAGCACACAACTCAGAGTCACCGATTCCATCACAGGAGAACCAACTTGCCACTTATTCCTGATTTCTGTTTGCTCCAGCTCCACTCAATGATTCTTGTCCTCTACCAACATTATATTAGACATGCTGCTTTGCTCTGGGACTCGAGGACCAACCCATTTGTATCACATGTCCAGAACCCTTCTTGGAAATTGATGTCAAAGGGGGAGAGAGAGATCACATCAAAGCTTAATCCTTCCTATAGGGGGAGAAAGAGAGAATACTCAGGGGGAGAGAGTTTCTCAACTAGGAGAAAGTAATATCATCAAAGACCCCAGATGCTTGGTGTTCAAGAGGAGAGATGTCACATGTCTTTAAGAGGGGAAATACATGTTTGGTTGCTTGCTTTAGCTCAAGCTCTGTTGTTTCCTTTTTGTTGCTCTGATTTTCTGCTCCCTATCTTCTCCCAATATCCCATGCAGATTCGGGGGGAGAAAGACATCTAAGGGAAGGAAATCTCTGATTTTATTGCATATCTTTACCTTTGGGGACATGTCTATATCCAATGTGGTACTTAGTACTCACTCTACGTGTCATCCCAGTCTTGGTTCTCTTGTGGTTTCTCTTGCTTGCTCTGGTCAGTAGGTGTATCTGTGTTATTTAACCTTGTTTGCGCAGGTTCATCCCATCCTAAGCCAACTCAAGACCACAAGGTAAGTATATGCATCACAGTCATGTGAATGAGAAGTTCTTGCTGATGTACATACTGTTTGCAAGAAGGACTCATGAGCATGAAGGTACATTTCTCACATTCACATCATTTGCTCTGATGCATATAGCCAAGATACATGTAACACATTGCTTACTCTGTCATGTTTACGCATTCACATGCTCCTATATTCAATATTCACATGATTGCATACATGTAGGGGGAGCCTATGCATGTTACATGTCTTTCCAAAGCTTTACTTGCTATTCTCTATATCTTTATCTAAAGCTTTGATGTATGTTGTCATCAATTACCAAAAAGGGGGAGATTGAAAGCACAAGTGCTCCCTGGGTGGTTTTGGTAATTAATGTCAACATATCTCTTGTTGGACTAACACTTTTACCTAGTATGTTTCAGATAAGTTCAACAATGGAGTGGCATGGACTAGAGGATGTGGAACCCTTTCAAGATGCTAAGGACAAAGGATTCGCTCAAGCTTCAAGATCAAGACTCTACATTTTCTATTTTAGTGATCCAAAATCACATTGAGTCTATAGGAAAAGCCAATACTATCAAGAGGGGATGAGGTGTTGCTTAATGGCTTGCTTGCTCAAAGTGCTTAGTGATATGCTCCAAAACCCTCAACTACCTTCCCACATCCACATATGACCTAAACCAAAAGTCAAACTCGGCCCCACCGATTCTTTCTATCCGGCCCCACCGAGTTTCAAATGTCATAGCCACTGCCACAAACCCTAGGCAAATCGGTCTCACCGATAGGGATCTCGGTCTCACCGAGATGGGATTGTAATCTCTCTGTTTCCCTTCGTAACGTTTCGGTCTTACCGAGATGAGAGATCGGTCCCACCGAGATTGCAATGTAAACTCTCTATTTCCCTTTTGTAACATTTCGGTCTCACCAAGATGAGCGAATCGGTCCCACCAAGTTTACCTGACAAACTCTCTGGTTAGCTTATTACCAAAATTGGTCCCACCGAGTTTGTGTAATCGGTCACACCGAGATTACGTTATGCCCTAACCCTAACCATATCGGTCCTACCGAGTTGCATCTCAGTCCCACCGAAAATCCTAACGGTCACTAGGTTTGCTGAATCAGTCCGACCGAGTTTAACCATTTGGTCCCACCGAGTTTGGCAAATTGTGTGTAACGGTTAGATTTTGTGTGGAGGCTATATATACCCCTCCACCCACTCTTCATTCGTGGAGAGAGCCATCAGAACATACCTACACTTCCAATACACATTTTCTGAGAGAGAACCACCTACACTTGTGTTGAGGTCAAGATATTCCATTCCAACCATATGAATCTTGTTCTCTAACCTTTCCCAAGTTGCTTTCCACTCAAATCTTCTTTCCACCAAATCCAAATCCTGTGAGAGAGAGAGTTGAGTGTTGGGGAGACTATCATTTGAAGCACAAGAGCAAGGAGTTCATCATCAACACACCATTTGTTACTTCTTGGAGAGTGGTGTCTCCTAGATTGGCTAGGTGTCACTTGGGAGCCTCCGACAAGATTGTGGAGTTGAACCAAGGAGTTTGTAAGGGCAAGGAGATCGCCTACTTCGTGAAGATCTACCGCTAGTGAGGCAAGTCCTTCGTGGGCGACGGCCGTGATGGAATAGACAAGGATGCTTCTTCGTGGACCCTTCGTGGGTGGAGCCCTCCATGGACTCGCGCAACCGTTACCCTCTGTGGGTTGAAGTCTCCATCAACGTGGATGTACGATAGCACCACCTATCGGAACCATGACAAAAACATCTGTGTCTCCAATTGTGTTTGAATACTCCAAACCCTTCTCTTTACATTGTTGCAAGTTGCATGCTTTACTTTCCGCTGCTCATATACTCATTGCATGCTTGCTCGATATGTATTGTGTTTGTTAAACTTGTGCTTAAACTCCACTTAAACTTAAGATATTAAAAACTGCAACTTTTGGCACTTAGTGTCTAATCACCCCCCTCTAGACACCTCTTCTCGATCCTTTCACCAATGCACCCCAAGATAATATTTCAAGAAGTCTCAAGCGTCTAAGCTTGGGGATGCCCCGGTTGGCATCCCACCTTTCTTCTTCAACAACTATCGGTTAGTTTCGGTTGATCCTAAGTTTTTGTCATTTGCTCTAGTGCTTCACTTATATCTCTTAGAGCATGGTGGTAGTTTTATTTTGAAGAAATAGACGAACTCTCATGCTTCACTTAGATTATTTTGAGAGTCTTAAATAGCATGGTAATTTGCTTAAAATCCTAATATGCTAGGTATTCAAGAATAATAAAATTCTCTTATGAGTGTGTTGAATACTATGAGAAGTTGATACTTGATAATTGTTTTGAGATATGAAGATGGTGATATTAGAGTCATGCTAGTTGAGTAGTTGTGAATTTGAGAAATACTTGTGTTAAAGTTTGTGATTCCCGTAGCATGCACGTGTGGTGAACCGTATGTGATGAAGTCGGAGCATGATTTATTTATTGATTGTCCTCCTTATGAGTGGCGGTCGGGGACGAGCGATGGTCTTTTCCTACCAATCTATCCCCTAGGAGCATGCGCGTAGTACTTTGTTTCGATAACTAATAGATTTTTGCAATAAGTATGTGAGTTCTTTATGACTAATGTTGAGTCCATGGATTATACACACTCTCACCCTTCCACCATTGCTAGCCTCTCTAGTACCGCGCAACTTTCGCCGGTACCATAACCCACCATACACCTTCCTCAAAACAGCCACCATACCTACCTATTATGGTATTTCCATAGCCATTCCGAGATATATTGCCATGCAACTTTCCACCATTCCATTTATTATGACACGCTTCATCATTGTCATATTGCTTTGCATGATCATGTAGTTGACATCGTATTTGTGGCAAAGCCACCATTCATAATTCTTTCATACATGTCACTCATGCATCATTACACATCCCGGTACACCGCCAGAGGCATTCATATAGAGTCATATCTTGTTCTAAGTATCGAGTTGTAATTCTTGAGTTGTAAGTAAATAAAAAGTGTGATGATCATCATTATTAGAGCATTGTCCCAATGAGGAAAGGATGATGGAGACTATGATTCCCCCACAAGTCGGGATGAGACTCCGGACGAAAATAAATAAATAAATAAATAAAAGAGGCCAAAGAAGCCCAAATAAAAAAAAGAGAAAAGAGGCCATAGAAATAGAGAAGGCCCAAATAAAAAAAGAGAGAAAAAGAGAGAAGGGTCAATGCTACTATCCTTTTACCACACTTGTGCTTCAAAGTAGCACCATGATCTTCATGATAGAGAGTCTCCTATGTTGTCACTTTCATATAATAGTGGGAATCTTTCATTATAGAACTTGGCTTGTATATTCCAATGATGGGCTTCCTCAAAATGCCCTAGGTCTTCGTGAGCAAGCAAGTTGGATGCACACCCACTTAGTTTCTTTTGAGCTTTCATAAATTTATAGCTCTAGTGCATCCGTTGCATGGCAATCCCTACTCACTCACATTGATATCTATTGATGGGCATCTCCATAGGCTGTTGATACGCCTAGTTGATGTGAGACTATCTTCTCCCTTTTTTGTCTTCTCCACAACCACCATTCTATTCCACCTATAGTGCTATGTCCATGGCTCACGCTCATGTATTGCGTGAAGATTGAAAAATTTTGAGAACATCAAAAGTATGAAACAATTGCTTGGCTTGTCATCGGGGTAGTGCATGATTTAAATATTTTGTGTGGTGAAGATGCAGCATAGCCAGACTATATGATTTTGTAGGGATAGCTTTCTTTGGCCATGTTATTTTGAGAAGACATAATTGCTTAGTTAGTATGCTTGAAGTATTATTATTTTTATGTCAATATTAACTTTTGTCTTGAATCTTTCAGATCTGAATATTCATACCACAATTAAGAAGAATTACATTGAAATTATGCCAAGTAGCACTCCGCATCAAAAATTCTGTTTTTATCATTTACCTACTCGAGGACGAGCATGAATTAAGCTTGGGGATGCTGATACGTCTCCAACGTATCTATAATTTTTGATTGCTCCATGCTATATTATTTACTGTTTTGAATGTTTATGGGATTTATTATACACTTTTATATCATTTTTGGGACTAACCTATTAACCCAGAGCCCAGTGCTAGTTTATGTTTTTACCCTGTTTTAGGGTTTCGAAGAAAAGGAAAATCAAACGGAGTCCAATTGACCTGAAACTTCACGGAACTCATTTTTGGAAGGAAAGAAACCCGGAAGACTTGGAGTGCACGCCAGGGGACTTACAAGGAGGCCACGAGGCAGGGGGCGTGCCCACCCCCTGGGCGCGCCCTCCACCCTCGTGGGCACCTCGTGCCCCCCCCTGACGTACTTCTTCCGCCTATATATCTCCATATACCCTAAAAACATTTAAGGACACAATAGATCGGGAGTTCCGCCGCCAGAAGCCTCCGTAGCCACCGAAAGCCAATCTAGACTCGTTCCGGCACCCTGCCGAGGGGGGGGGGAACCCTCACCGGTGGCCATCTTCATCATCCCAGCGCTCTCCATGACACGGAGGGAGTAGTTCACCCTCGGGGTTGAGGGTATGTACCAGTAGCTATGTGTTTGATCTCTCTCTCTCTCTCGTGTTCTTGAGGTGATACGATCTTGATGCATCGCGAGCTTTGCTCTTATAGTTGGATCCTATAATGTTTTCTCCCCCCTCTACTCTCTTGTAATGAATTGAGTTTCCCCTTTGAAGTTATCTTATCGGATTGAGTCTTTAAAGATTTGAGAACACTTGATGTATGTCTTGCCGTGCATATCTGTGGTGACAATGGGATATCACATGATTCACTTGATGTATGTTTTGGTGATCAACTTGCGGGTTCCTCCCATGAACCTATGCATAGGGGTTGGCACACGTTTTCGTCGTGATTCTCCGGTAGGAACTTTGGGGCACTCTTTAAGGTCCTTTGTGTTGGTTGAATAGATGAATCTGAGATTGTGTGATGCATATCGTATAATCATACCCACGGATACTTGAGGTGACATTGGAGTATCTAGGTGACATTAGGGTTTTGGTTGATTTGTGTCTTAAGGTGTTATTCTAGTACGAACTCTAGGGCTGTTTGTGACACTTATAGGAATAGCCCAATGGATTGATTGGAAAGAATAACTTTGAGGTGGTTTCGTACCCTACCATAATCTCTTCGTTCGTTCTCCGCTATTAGTGACTTTGGAGTGACTCTTTGTTGCATGTTGAGGGATAGTTTTATGATCCAATTATGTTAGTATTGTTGAGGGAACTTGCACTAGCGAAAGTATGAACCCTAGGCCTTATTTCCACGCATTGCAATACCGTTTACGCTCACTTTTATCATTAGTTACCTTGCTGTTTTTATATTTTCAGATTACAAATACCTTTATCTACCATCCATATTGCACTTGTTTCACCATCTCTTCACCGAACTAGTGCACCTATACAATTTACCATTGTATTGGGTGTGTTGGGGACACAAGAAACTCTTTGTTATTTGGTTGCAGGGTTGCTTGAGAGAGACCATCTTTATCCTACGCCTCCTATGGATTGATAAACCTTAGGTCATCCACTTGAGGGAAATTTGCTACTGTCCTACAAACCTCTGCACTTGGAGGCCCAACAACGTCTACAAGAAGAAGGTTGTGTAGTAGACATCAGGGAGTCACTGGGAGTAGGATTCCCCCTTCCATGTAGTGGGAGTAGGAGAGAAGGAAAGGAAAAGGAGAAGACAAGGAAGGAGGGCGCGCCGCCCCTCCCCCTAGTCAAATTCGGACTAGGCCTTGGGGGGCGCACAGCCTCCTCTCTATCTCTCTCTTTCCCCTAAAGCCCAATAAGGCCCATATACTCCCCGGCGAATTCCCGTAACTCTCTGGTACTCCGAAAAATACCCGAATCACTCGGAACCTTTCCGATGTCCGAATATAGTCGTCCAATATATCGATATTTACATCTCGACCATTTCGAGACTCCTCGTCATGTCCCCGATCTCATCCGGGACTCCGAACTACCTTCGATACATCAAAATACATAAACTCATAATACCGATCGTCACCGAACGTTAAGCGTGCGGACCCTACGTGTTCGAGAACTATGTAGACATGAACGAGACTCATCTCCGGTCAGTAACCAATAGCGGAACCTGGATGCTCATATTGGCTCATATATATTCTATGAAGATCTTTATCGGTCAAACCGCATAACGGTATACGTTGTTCCCTTTGTCATTGGTATGTTACTTGCCTGAGATTCGATCGTCGGTATCTCAATACCTATTTCAATCTCGTTACCGACAAGTCTCTTTACTCATTCCGTAATGCATCATCTCACAACTAACTCATTAGTCACATTGCTTGCAAGGCTTATAGTGACGTGCATTACCGAGAGGGCCCAGAGATACCTCTCCAACAATCGGAGTGACAAATCCTAATCTTGATCTATGCCAACTCAACAAGTACCATCGGAGACACCTGTAGAGCACATTTATAATCACTCAGTTACATTGTGATGTTTGGTAGCACGCAAAGTGTTCCTCCGGTATTCGGGAGTTGCATAATCTCATAGTCTGAGGAACATGTATAAGTCATGAAGAAAGCAGTAGCAACAAACTAAACGATCATTGTGCTAAGCTAACGGAATGGGTCAAGTCAATCACATCATTCTCTAATGATGTGATCCTGTTAATCAAATGACAACTCATGTCTATGGCTAGGAAACTTAACCATCTTTGATTCAACGAGCTAGTCAAGTAGAGGCATACTAGTGACACTTTGTTTGTCTATGTATTCACACATGTACTAAGGTTTCGGTTAATACAACTCTAGCATGAATAATAAACATTTATCATGATAAAAGGAAATAAATAATAACTTTATTATTGCCTCTAGGGCATATTTCCTTCAGTCTCCCACTTGCACTAGAGTCAATAATCTAGTTCACATCTTTATGTGATTAGTTCACATCTCCATGTGACTAATACCCAAAGGGTTTACTAGAGTAAATAGTCTAGTTCACATCGCTATGTGATTAACACCCAAAGAGTGATCATGTTTTGCTTGTGAGAGAAGTTTAGTCTACGGGTCTGCAACATTCAGATCCGTATGTATTTAGCAAATTTCTATGTCTACAATGCTCTGCACAGAGCTACTCTAGCTAATTGCTTCCACTTTCAATATGTATCCGGATCGAGACTTAGAGTCATCTAGATCGATGTAAAAAGCTTGCATCGACGTAACTCTTTACGACGAACTCTTTTATCACCTTCATAACCGAGAAATATTTCCTTAGTCCTCTAAGGATAATTTTGACCGCTGTCTAGTGATCTACTCCTAGATCACTATTGTACTCCCTTGCCAGAATCATGCTAAGGTATACAATAGGACTGGTAAACAGCATAGCATACTTTATAGAACCTATGACTAAGGCATAGGGAATGACTTTTCATTCTCTTTCTATTTTCTGCTGTGGTCGGGTTTTGAGTCTTTACTCAACTTCACACCTTGCAACACAGGCAAGAACTCCTTGTTTGACTGTTCCATTTTGAACTACTTCAAAATCTTGTCAAGGTATGTACTCATTGAAAAAACTTATCAAGCATTTTGATCTATCTCTATAGATCTTGATGCTCAACATGTAAGCGGCTTCATAAAGGTCTTTCTTTGAAAAACTCTTTTCAAACACTCCTTTATGCTTTCCAGAAAATTCTAAATTATTTCCAATCAACAATATGTCATTCACATATACTTATCAGCAATGTTGTAGTGCTCCCACTCACTTTCTTGTAAATACAGACTTCACCGCAAGTCTGTATAAAACCATATGCTTTGATCACTTTATCAAAGCATATATTCCAACTCCGAGATGCTTGCACCAGTCCATAGATGGATCGCTGGAGCTTGCTCACTTTGTTAGCACCTTTAGTATCGACAAAACCTTCTGGTTGCATCATATACAACTTCTTCTTTAAGAAATCCATTAAGGAATGTAGTTTTGACATCCATTTGCCAGATTTCATAAAATGCGGCAACTGCTAACATGATTCAGACAGACTTTTAAGCATCGATACGAGTGAGAAAATCTCATCGTAGTCAACACCTTGAACTTGTCGAAAACATTTTGCGACAATTCGAGCTTTGTAGATTGAGGGAGTCCTGGATTAGGGGGTGTTCGGGTAGCCGGACTATACCTTCAGCCGGACTCTAGGACTATGAAGATACAAGATTGAAGACTTCGTCCCGTGTCCGGATGGGACTTTCCTTGGCGTGGAAGGCAAGCTTGGGGATGCGGATATTCAAGATCTCCTACCATTGTAACCAACTTTGTGTAACCCTAACCCTCTCCGGTGTCTATATAAACTGGAGGGTTTTAGTCCGTAGGACAACTTCATCATACAACAATCATACCATAGGCTAGCTTCTAGGGTTTAGCCTCCTCGATCTCGTGGTAGATCTACTCTTGTACTACCCATATCATCAATATTAATCAAGCAGGACGTAGGGTTTTACCTCCATCAAGAGGGCCCGAACCTGGGTAAAACATCGTGTTCCTTGCCTCCTGTTACCATCCGGCCTAGACGCACAGTTCGGGACCCCCTACCCGAGATCCGCCGGTTTTGACACCGACATTGGTGCTTTCATTGAGAGTTCCTCTGTGTCGTCGCTTTTAGGCCCGATGGCTCCTTCGATCATCAACAACGATGCAGTCCAGGGTGAGACTTTTCTCCCCGGACAGATCTTCGTCTTCGGCGGCTTCGCACTGCGGGCCAATTCGCTTGGCCACCTTGAGCAGATCGAAAGCTACGCCCCTGGCCATCAGGTCAGGTTTGGAAGCCTAAACTACACGGCTGACATCCGCGGGGACTTGATCTTCGACGGATTCGAGCCACAGCCAAGCGCGCCGCACTGTCTCGATGGGCATGATATAGCTCTGCCGCCGAACAGCGCCTTGGAGGCCGCACACGCATCGGTTCCGACCATTGATTCGGAGCCTACTGCGCCGATCGAGGATCAGCGGTTGGACGCTGCCTCAGGGGCTGCGATCTCAGAGGCGATCGAGCCGAACTCCAGCCCCGCACTCCGCATGGCCCGTGACTCCGAGGAGCCGGATTCCTCTCCGAACTCCGAGCCCCCCGCGCCCCTGCCGATCGAATCCGATTGGGCGCCGATAATGGAGTTCACCGCCGCGGACATCTTTCAGCACTCGCCCTTCGGCGACATCCTGAATTCTCTAAAGTCTCTCTCTTTATCAGGAGAGCCCTGGCCGGACTACGGTCAGCAAGGTTGGGATACGGACGATGAAGAAATTCAAAACCCACCCACCACCCACTTCGTAGCCACTGTCGACGACTTAACCGACATGCTTGACTTCGACTCCGAAGACATCGACGGCATGGACGACGATGCAGGAGACGAACAAGAACCAGCACCTGTAGGGCGCTGGAAGGCCACCTCGTCATATGACATATATATGGTGGACACTCCAAAGGATGGAGATGGCGATGGAACAGCGGGGGACGATACCTCTAAGAAACAGCCCAAGCGCCGGCGTCAGCGGCGCCGCTCTAAATCCCGCCAAAGCAAAAACGGTGATTCCGGCACGGGAGATAATACTACTCCGGATAGCGCCGAAGAACACCCCCTCCAGCAAGATTCAGCACAGGAGGACAGAGAAGCCAGCCCTCACGAGAGGGCGGCGGACCAAGAGGTTGAGGACGATAATTATACGCCTCCCTCCGAAGACGAGGCAAGCCTCGACGACGACGAGTTCGTCGTGCCAGAGGATCTCGCCGAACAAGAGCGTTTTAAACGCAGGCTTATGGCCACGGCAAGCAGCCTCAAGAAAAAGCAGCAACAGCTTAGAGCTGATCAGGATTTGCTAGCTGACAGATGGACTGAAGTCCTTGCGGCCGAAGAGTATGAACTCGAACGCCCCTCCAAGAGTTACCCAAAGCGCAGGCTGCTACCCCGACTAGAGGAGGAAGCACCTACATCACCAGCGCATGACATGGCCGACCGGCCACCTCGTGGCCGCGACAGAGAGGCCTCTTGGCCCTCCACTCAAGCCATGCCCCGACGCCGCGTCAAGCATACTAAGGCACGGGAAAATGCGCCCGACCTGCGCGACATACTGGAGGACAAGGCAAGGCAAACAAGATCGATCTACGGATCGCGCAGGCGCCCCACGGCACGTGACGGTGATCGTCACTCCGGATGCAATAAATCCGGCCGGGCCGAACTCAACAGACAAAGCTCCTTCGAGCTGCGTCGTGATATAGCCCAATACAGAGGCGCCGCACACCCACTATGCTTCACAGATGAAGTAATGGATCATAAAATCCCTGAGGGCTTCAAACCCGTAAACATCGAATCGTACGATGGCACAACAGATCCTGCGGTATGGATCGAGGATTATCTCCTTCATATCCACATGGCCCGCGGTGATGATCTACACGCCATCAAATACCTCCCACTCAAACTTAAGGGACCGGCCCGGCATTGGCTTAACAGCTTGCCAGCAGACTCAATCGGTTCTTGGGAGGACCTGGAAGCCGCATTCCTTGACAACTTCCAGGGCACTTATGTGCGACCACCGGACGCCGATGACCTAAGCCACATAATTCAGCAGCCAGAGGAATCGGCCAGGCAATTCTGGACACGGTTCCTAACAAAGAAAAACCAGATAGTCGACTGTCCGGACGCAGAGGCCTTAGCGGCCTTCAAGCATAATATC
Organism: Triticum aestivum; assembly: GCF_018294505.1. NCBI lineage: Eukaryota > Viridiplantae > Streptophyta > Magnoliopsida > Poales > Poaceae > Triticum > Triticum aestivum. The sequence goes on from NC_057806.1 coordinate 477,429,967, forward strand.
CGTGACGAGTGGCTTGCCCGGCACCTGGGACAGGAAAAGCCGAAATCTATGGCAGCCCTCACGACACTCATGACCCGCTTTTGCGCGGGAGAAGACAGCTGGCTAGCTCGCAGCAACAATTTAACCAAGAACCCTGGTAATTCGAATACCAAGGACAAAAGCGACAGGTCGCGTCGGAACAAACAAAAGCGCCGCGTTAACAGCGACAGCAACGAGGATACGGCAGTTAATGCCGGATTCCGAGGCTACAAATCCGGTCAACGGAAAAAGCCATTCAAAAGAAATACTCAGGGCCCGTCCAGTTTGGACCGAATACTCGACCGCTTGTGCCAGATACATGGCACCCCCGAAAAGCCAGCCAATCACACCAACAGGGATTGTTGGGTGTTCAAGCAGGCAGGCAAGTTAAGAGCCGAAAACAAAGACAAGGGGCTGTATAGCGACAACGAGGAGGAGCCCAGGCCGCCGAACAACAGTGGACAGAAGGGATTTCCCCCGCAAGTGCGGACGGTGAACATGATATACGCAACCCACATCCCCAAGAGGGAGCGGAAGCGTGCGTTACGGGACGTATATGCGATGGAGCCAGTCGCCCCAAAGTTCAACCCATGGTCCTCCTGCCCGATCACCTTTGATCGAAGGGACCACCCCACTAGCATCCGTCACGGCGGCTTCGCCGCATTGGTTCTAGACCCAATCATTGACGGATTTCATCTCACAAGAGTCCTCATGGACGGCGGCAGCAGCCTGAACCTGCTTTACCAGGATACAGTGCGAAAAATGGGCATAGATCCCTCGAGGATCAAGCCCACCAAAACGACCTTTAAAGGCGTCATACCAGGTGTAGAAGCCAACTGTACAGGCTCAGTCACACTGGAAGTGGTCTTCGGATCTCCGGATAACTTCCGAAGCGAGGAGTTAATCTTCGACATAGTCCCGTTCCGTAGTGGCTATCACGCACTGCTCGGGCGAACCGCATTCGCAAAATTCAACGCGGTACCGCACTATGCATACCTCAAGCTCAAGATGCCAGGCCCTAGAGGAGTAATCACGGTCAATGGGAACACTGAACGCTCCCTCCGAACCGAGGAGCACACGGCAGCGCTCGCAGCAGAAGTACAAAGCAGCCTCTCTAGGCAGTTCTCCAGTTCGGCCTTCAAAAAGCCGGACACTGTCAAGCGCGCCCGGAGTACCCTACAACAAGACCGCCTGGCACGTTCTGAGCTAGCGTAGCAATGCGGCCCCAACCCTAGCCCTCGCGATATAGCGAAACCAGTGCTTCGCGTACATAACTACGCTCTTGAAATACCATGGGCACAGGGGAAGGGGCACTATCACGGCACGCCCGAAATACGGCTTAAACCGCACCAGGGGCTGCCGGATTCCTTTTTTTTCTCTTACTCTCAGGACTCCATACTTCGGACGACCCGTTCGGCAATTCAACTGCCGCACAAACGATGCAAGATCCAGGAAAGCAGACAAGCCACGCCGCATTATGGAACTCCCAGGTGGTCTCTATTGCGAGCAGTATACCTGTTTTTTAATACAATTCCGCGGCCTGCCCCTGGCCAGGACATGTTAAATAGTCCAATTTCTTTTGCTTATCGCACTATTTGTATCGTTCCGCTTTCATAGCAGCCTTTCTATAAACAATGCATAGCTTTTTGTCTATTTTTTGCATTATCCTCTTTTTATATATATGTTTATTAATAACATGTTGCATCCGTACACTGTGGTACGGCAAAAATACGCCAGGGGCTTCAGTACCCATCAATATGGCGTGAGAAGTCCGTACACTTTCACAAGTGCGGCACCCCGAACTTATAGCACTATATGCATCGGCTCCGAATCATGATTTGGGTCAATAGTTGGGTTTGCCCGGCTCCTATGTTTTGGTGCCTTACGTTCCGCTATATCGGCTAAGGTAGCACTAGGAGAACTACTGCGATTGTGCCCCAGTTGAGCTGGGCTGAGCACCTCAGTAGAGAAAGCTAAAACTGACTGTCATGATGAGGCGAGAGACCGGTCGCTGTTCGAGAGGTTTTTCGAGTCCTTAAAGACTTATGCCGCTTCGAGCGAGGAACCGGCTTTGTCCGGCCAAGGCGTGGATAGCGCCCCGAACTCGGTCTTCCGAATACTAGGGGCTTCGCCGAAATTTAAAATTATAGAGTTCTATGGCTAAGTGAGAGTGTTCAAGCATTATAGTCCGATTGCCTTGTTCGTTGTGCTGAGCGCCTCCCTCGACGGACCCAATCATGGGAAAAAGAGCGCTCAGGTTTATCCCGAACACCCCAGCACTAGTGGCATGGGGGCAGAAGCCGACGACTGGCCATCTCTCAATTTTTTGATAAACGGCCGCACAGAAAGTAATATTTTAAATTCAAAGCATTGCTTAGCGCATATGAACAAGTTTTCAGCGCACAGGATAACACGAGCGAGTTCATTCAAAAATTACATCCTTGGTACATTCATCCGCCATAAGGCGGGCACCAGCCAGAACATCCTTGTAATAGTTCTCGGGCTTGCGATGCTCCTTCCCCGGCGGCGGCCCGTCCCTCACAAGCTTCTCACCGTCCAGCTTACCCCAGTGCACCTTTGCACGGGCAAGGGCCCTACGGGCACCTTCGATGCAGACGGAGCGCTTGATGACCTCGAGCCTTGGACAAGCCTCCACCAGCCGCCGCACCAGTCCGAAGTAGCTCCCAGGCAGGGCCTCTCCAGGCCACAGCCGAACTATGAAGCCCTTCAGGGCCTGTTCGGCCGCCTTGTGGAGCTCGACCAGCTGCTTCAGCTGGTCGCTCAAGGGCACAGGGTGTCCGGCCTCAGCGTACTGAGACCAGAACACCTTCTCCGTCGAGCTGCCTTCCTCGGCTCGGTAGAATGCGGCGGCATCGGATACGCTGCGGGGAAGATCTGCGAATGCCCCTGGAGAGCTCCGGATTCGGGTAAGTAACAAGTAGTTTACTTTTATATGTCTGCTTTGCATAGAGAATGCCTTACCCGCCGCTATCTTTTTCACCGCATCCAATTCCTGGAGGGCCTTCTGGGCTTCGGCCTTGGCAGATTTGGCAGTTTTAAGGGCCGCAGCAAGCTCGGACGCTCGCGTCTTCGAGTCGAGCTCCAAACTCTCATGTTTTTTCATGAGAGCCTGAAGCTCTTGCTGCACCTCGCCGACCTGCGCCTCAAATTTCTCCCGCTCGGTGCGCTCCGTGGCCGCTTTCTTCTCGGCCTCGGACAGCGCCTGCTTGAGGGTCGCCACCTCAGTTGTGGCCCCTACAATAAGCAGTATACTCCTGTCATTTTTTGCAATTGCGTCTTCTTATAGGCATTTTTTCTATAAGGTATCTCTTACCTTCTTTCTCCTCGAGCTGCCGTTTGGCAAGGCCGAGCTCTTGCTCGGTCCGCTCGAGGCCCTGCTTCAGGGCACCCACCTCCGCAGTCAGTGCGGCGGTGGCCAGCAGCGAAGCCTGCATACGTATATTGACTCCTTTTTAGTTAGACTCCTGCGATATTTAATAGATCCTCTATTCGGCTTTTCTTTCCGAACGCCAAACAGAGCATCAGGGGCTACTGTCTATGCGGTAATATTTTTACATATTTTTACTTACCTCGAAGCCTGTTAGAAGGCTAGCACAAGCTTCAGTCAGTCCGCTTTTGGCGGACCGAACCTTCTGGACCACCGTACTCATGATGGTACGGTGCTCCTCGTCGATGGAGGCGCCCTTAAGCACCTCCAGCAGATTGTCCGGCGCCTCCGGTTGGACGGAGGACGCCGGCTCAATAGGCTTGCTCCTCTTGGCAGGAGTTCGCCTGCCGCGGTCCGGAACCGTTGATGATTCCGGCGCGGTGTCCGGCTTAAAGCCGGACTTGGAGCCCTGGGGGGGGTCTTGTCCCCTTTACTCCTGGAGTCCGGGAGGTCGCCTCGCGGCTCCTCCTGGACCACCTCCTCTTGCCCCGGAGCTTGTCGCGACGCCACTTCGGCGTCATCCGCAGCACAGGGGGAGGCAGCGGGCGGAACTGAATTCACGTCCGATGAATCCAGGGAGCCGCTCGACGACTCGTCGAGCCTGTCCTTGGGCGGGCTGCATGATTATATTCGACATTAGGGAAAGCTGCGCAACAAAAGGAATATCATGAGTTACTCTGGTATCCGAACACTTACGATTTCGCTGGACGCTTAGCCCTGTTCGGCCACTCCTCTTCGTCCTCGTCGGCGTCGGGGGCGTAGTCCGGCGGAGGGGTTTTCCTCTTCTTGGACCCCTCGGCCTCCCCTACTGGGGTGGCCTTCCTCTTCTTTCCTCCCCTCGCTGGAGGGGGAGAGGTTTCTTCTTCCTCCTCCTCGTCTTCACGGGAGGAGTGCGTCTCGGACTCGTCGGACGACGAGTCCAACACCACCATATGCCGGGAACTCTTTCGAGTCCCCGTGGCCTTCTTCTTCTTGGCCTTCCTCTCCGGCACCACATAAGGTGCCGGAACCAGAAGCTTCACTAGGAGAGCAGGGGCTGGATCTTCGGGCAAGGGAGCCGGACAGTTAATCAGTCCGGACTTCGCCTACCAATCCTGTCAAAGGTAAGGGAGTTTAGATCCCACATAGAGTCAAACTATGAAAAAAACTCAACATCCTGTAAAAGATGAAAATATCTTACTTCGCTAGCAGGACGCTGCGAGCTGAATCCGCGGTCTTCGGAGGCGGGTGTGGGAGCCTCGGCGCCTTTGGTTTGCCCCTTCCAGGCATCTTCGTACATCGTGTCGAAGAGCCTGCTCAGAGTTCGGTGCTGCGCCGGGTTGAACTCCCACAAATTGAGGTCCCGTTATTGACACGGAAGGATCCGGCGGACGAGCATGACCTGGACTACGTTGACAAGCTTGAGCTGCTTGTTCACCAGGGACTGGATGCATTTTTGCAGTCCGGTCACCTCTTCTTCGTCGCCCCACGACAAGCCCGTCTCCTTCTAGGACGTGAGCCGCGTAGGCGGTCTGGATCGGAATTCAGGGGTTGCGATCCACTTCGGATCGCGTGGCTCGGTGATGTAAAACCACCCTGACTGCCACCCCTTCAAGGTCTCCACAAAGGAGCCCTCGAGCCATAGGACGTTGGCTATTTTGCCCGCCATGGCACCTCCGCACTCCGCCTGGTTGCCGCGCACCACCTTTGGCTTGACGTTGAAGGTCTTGAGCCAGAGGCCGAAATGGGGGCGGATGCAGAGGAAAGCCTCGCACACGACGATAAACGCCGAGATATTGAGGATGAAGTTCGGGGCCAGATCGTGGAAATCTAGGCCATAGTAGAACATGAGCCCACGGACAAATGGGTGGAGAGGAAAACCCAGTCCGCGGAGGAAGTGGGGAAGAAATACTACCCTCTCATGGGGCCTTGGGGTGGGGAGAAGCTGCCCCTCCTCAGGAAGCCGGTGCGCGATGTCTTTGGACAAGTATCCGGCCTTCCTTAGCTTTTTGACATGGCCCTCCGTGACGGAGGAGACCATCCACTTGCCTCCCGCTCCGGACATTGTTGGAGAAGGTTGAGGTAGGAAGTGCGGGCTTGGGCGCTGGAGCTCGGGTGCGCAGAAGATGGATAGGCAAAGGAGGAAGAAGGCGTAGGTAAAAAGGTGGATCCTTATCCCCTTATATGGGCGGATGCGACTATGCGTCCCCACCAGCCTAGTAAAACTCGCTTGCCTCCCAAGCGCCGTGATAAATGGCGCGGTTGGGTTACCCACGTCCGTATTGATGAGAATCCCGTAAATGGGGGACACGATCTCTGCTTTGACAAGACGTGCCAAGGAAACCGCCTCGCAAAACACGCTGAGGTGGAAAAGTGAAAACGATTCGAATAAAGGCTTGGCCGTAGTGTGATGTCATGCTGCGGAATACGTCAGCAGATTAGATTTGTGTTAATATTATTCTCTCTGTGGCAATACGTGGAAACTTATTTTGCAGAGCCGGACACTACTCTTGGTGTTTACAAACTTTTATGAAGAATTTGGAGGAGGAACCCGCCTTGCAATGCCGAAGACAATCTACGCGCCGGACTCGTCGTCATTGAAGCCTGGTTCAGGGGCTACTGAGGGAGTCCTGGATTAGGGGGTGTTCGGGTAGCCGGACTATACCTTCAGCCGGACTCCAGGACTATGAAGATACAAGATTGAAGACTTCGTCCCGTGTCCGGATGGGACTTTCCTTGGCGTGGAAGGCAAGCTTGGCGATGCGGATATTCAAGATCTCCTACCATTGTAACCGACTTTGTGTAACCCTAACCCTCTCCGGTGTCTATATAAACCGGAGGGGTTTAGTCCGTAGGACAACTTCATCATACAACAATCATACCATAGGCTAGCTTCTAGGGTTTAGCCTCCTTGATCTCGTGGTAGATCTACTCTTGTACTACCCATATCATCAATATTAATCAAGCAGGACGTAGGGTTTTACCTCCATCAAGAGGGCCCGAACCTGGGTAAAACATCATGTTCCTTGCCTCATGTTACCATCCGGCCTAGACGCACAGTTTGGGACCCCCTACCCGAGATCCGCCGGTTTTGACACCGACATAGATAGTAACACTACTATCAGCGTTCGTCTTCCTCTTGAAGATCCATTTATTCTCAATGACTTACCGATCATCGGGCAAGTCAATCAAAATCCATACTTTGTTCTCATACATGGATCCCATCTCAGATTTCATGGTCTCAAGCCATTTCGCGGAATCTAGGCTCATCATCGCTTCTTCATAGTTCGTAGGTTCGCCATGGTCTAGTAACATGACTTCTAGAAAGGATTACCGTGCCACTCTGGTGCGGACCATACTCTGGTTGACCTACTAGGTTCGATAGTAACTTGATCTGAAGTTTCATGATCATTATCATCAGCTTCCTCACTAATTGGTGTAGGAAGCACTAGAACTGATTTCTGTGATGAACTACTTTCCAATAAGGGAGCAGGTACAGTTACCTCATCAAGTTCTACTTTCCTCCCACTCACTTCTTTTGAGAGAAACTCCTTCTCTAGAAAGGATCCATTCTTAGCAACGAATGTCTTGCCTTCAGATTAGAAGGTGTACCCAACTGTCTCCTTTGGGTATCCTATGAAGACACATTTCTCCGATTTGGGTTTGAGCTTATCAAGATGAAACTTTTTCACATAAGCATCGCAACCCCAAACTTTAAGAAATGACAACTTTGGTTTCTTGCCAAACCACAGTTCATATGGTGTCATCTCAACGGATTTAGATGGTGCCCTATTTAACGAGAATGCAGCTGTCTCTAATGCATAATCCCAAAATGATTGTGGTAAATCGGTAAGATACATCATAGATTGCACCCTATCTAATAAAGTACGGTTACGATGTTCGGACACACCATTACGTTGTGGTGTTCCAGGTGGCGTGAGTTGCGAAACTATTCTGCATTGTTTCAAATGAAGACCAAACTCGTAACTCAAATATTCTCCTCCACGATTAGATCGTAGAAACTTTATTTTCTTGTTACGATGATTTTACACTTCACTCTGAAATTATTTGAACTTTTCAAATGTTTCAGACTTGTGTTTCATTAAGTAGATATACCCATATCTGCTCAAATCATCTGTGAAGGTCAGAAAATAACGATTATTAACTTTGCATCTTTACACCAATATGTATTAAGCCTCAACACTTATCGGATCGCATACATCAGTATGTATTATTTCCAACAAGTCTGTTGCTCGCTCCATTGTTCCAGAGAACGGAGTCTTAGTCATCTTGCCCATGGGGCATGGTTCGCAAGCATCAACTGATTCATAATCAAGTGATTCCAAAAGCCCATCAGCATGGATTTTCTTCATGCGCTTTACACCAATATGACCTAAACGGCAGTGCCACAAATAAGTTGCACTATCATTATTAACTTTGCATCTTTTGGCTTCAATATTATGAATATGTGTATCACTATGATCGAGATTCAATAAACCATTCACCTTGGGTGTATGACCATTGAAGGTTTTATTCATGTAAATAGAATAACAATTATTCTCTGACTTTAAATGAATAACGATATTGCAATAAACATGATCAAATCATATTCATGCTTAACGCAAACACCAAATAATATTTATTTAGGTTCAACACTAATCCTGAAAGTATAGGGAGTGTGCGATGGTGATCATATCAATCTTGGAACCACTTCCAACACACATCGTCACTTCACCCTTAACCAGTCTCTGTTCATTCTGCAACTCCCATTTCGAGTTACTAATCTCAGCAACTGAACTAGTATCAAATACTGAGGGGTTGCTATAAACACTAGTAAAGTACACATCAATAACATGTATATCAAATATACCTTTGTTCACTTTGCCATCCTTCTTATCCGCCAAATATTTGGGGCAGTTCTGCTTCTAGTGACCAGTCCCTTTGCAGTAGAAGCACTTAGTCTCAGGCTTAGGTCTAGACTTGGGCTTCTTCACTTGAGCAGCAACTTGCTTGCCGTTCTTCTTGAAGTTCCCCTTCTTCCCTTTGCCCTTTTCTAGAAACTAGTGGTCTTGTCAACCATCAACACTTGATGCTTTTCTTGATTTCTACCTTCATCGATTTCAGCATCACGAAGAGCTTGGGAATCGTTTCCGTTATCCCTTGCATATTGTAGTTCATCACGAAGTTCCAGTAACTTGGTGATAGTGACTAGAGAACTCTCTCAATCACTATCTTATCTGGAAGATTAACTCCCTCTTGATTCAAGTGATTGTAGTACTCAGACATTCTGAGCACATGGTCACTAGCTGAGCTATTCTCCTCCATCTTGTAGGCAAAGTGCTTGTCAAAGGTCTCATACCTTTCGACACGGGCATGAGTCTGAAATACTAATTTCAACTCTTGGAACATCTCATATGATCCGTGGCGTTTGATACGTCTCCAACGTATCTATAATTTTTGATTGTTCCATGCTATTATATTATCAATCTTGGATGTTTTATATGCATTACTATGCTAATTTATATGATTTTTGGGACTAACCTATTAACCTAGAGCCCAGTGCCAGTTTCTATTTTTTCCTTTTTTTAAGTATCGCAGAAAAGGAAAAGCAAACGAAGTCCAATTGACATGAAACTTCACAGAGATCATTTTTGGACCAAAAGAAGCCCACAGAGTACCAGAGGTGGGCCAGAAGAGTCTCGAGGCCACCACGAGGGTGGGGGGCGCGCCCTACCCCCTGGGCGCGCCCCCCTGCCTTGTGGCCACCTCGAGAACCCCCCTAACTTGTCCCCGACTCCAACACCTCTTATATAACCCAAAACTTCCAGAAAGAAACCTAGATCGGGAGTTCCGCCGCCAGAAGCCTCCGTAGCCACCGAAAACCAATCTAGACCCGTTCCGGCACCCTGCCGGAGGGGGGGGGGAATCCCTCTCCGGTGGCTATCTTCATCATCCCGGCGCTCTCCATGACGAGGAGGGAGTAGTCCACCCTCGGGGCTGAGGGTATGTACTAGTAGCTATGTGTTTGATCTATCTCTCTCGTGTTCTTGAGGTGGTACGATCTTGATGTATCGCGAGCTTTGCTACTATATTTGGATCTTATGATGTTTCTCCCCCTCTACTCTCTTGTGATGACTTGAGTTTTCCCTTTGAAGTTATCTTATCGGATTGAGTCTTTAAGGATTTGAGAACACTTGATGTATGTCTTGCACATGCTTATCTGTGGTGACAATGGGATATCATGTGATCCACTTGATGTATGTTTTGGTGATCAACTTGCGAGTTCCGTGACCTCGTGAACTTATGCATAGGGGTTGGCACACGTTTTCGTCTTGACTCTCCAGTAGAAACTTTGGGGCACTCTTTGAAGTTCTTTGTGTTGGTTGAATAGACGAATCTGAGATTGTGTGATGCGTATCATATAATCATACCCACGGATACTTGAGATGACATTGGAGTATCTAGGTGACATTAGGGTTTTGGTTGATTTGTGTCTTAAGGTGTTATTCTAGTACGAACTCTATGATAGATTGAACGGAAAGAATAGCTTCATGTTATTTTACTACGGACTCTTGAATAGATCGATCAGAAAGGATAACTTTGAGGTGGTTTCGTACCCTACCATAATCTCTTCGTTTGTTCTCCGCTATTAGTGACTTTGGAGTGACTCTTTGTTGCATGTTGAGGGATAGTTATATGATCCAATTATGTTATTATTGTTGAGAGAACTTGCACTAGTGAAAGTATGAACCCTAGGCCTTGTTTCACAGCATTGCAATACCGTTTGTGCTCACTTTTATCATTAGTTACCTTGCTGTTTTTATATTTTCAGATTACAAAAACCTATATCTACCATCCATATTGCACTTGTATCACCATCTCTTCGCTGAACTAGTGCACCTATACAATTTACCATTGTATTGGGTGTGTTGGGGACACAAGAGACTCTTTGTTATTTGGTTGCAGGGTTGTTTGAGAGAGACCATCTTCATCCTATGCCTCCCACAGATTGATAAACCTTAGGTCATCCACTTGAGGGAAATTTGCTACTGTCCTACAAACCTCTGCACTTGGAGGCCCAACAACGTCTACAAGAAGAAGGTTGTGTAGTAGACATCAAGCTCTTTTCTGGCGCTGTTGCTGGGGAGGCTAGCGCTTGAAGGTATATCTTTAGATCTTGCAATCGAATCTTTTTGTTTCTTGTTTTAGCACTAGTTTAGTTTATAACAGAAAACTACAAAAATGGAATTGAGTTTGTCTCATACGCTACATCTTTTTAATATCTTTCGCGAGAATGATGGAATGGAAAATTGTGCTAAAATGCTAGAAGAAGAAGTCTATAAAATGTTTGGCACTAAATCTTTGAATGATGAGCATGATTGCAATGTTGTTAGTATGAACTCCTTGAATATCCATAGTACTAATGATGATTGCACTAGTCATGATGAAAATGTCTCTTATAAGCATGTCAACTTTTGTGGAGTACATAGAGTTTGCAAGTACACACTAATTAGGGAAAATAGATTTTGCAAGAGGCATAAGTATTTGGAAACTAAATGGTTGCAAGAGAGGCTAGATGTTTGTGCTGAAAATTTAAAATTTCTTCACCATACTTGTGAACTTTGCAATGAACATGGTCATTTAAATCTCCATGCAAATTGTTTCATGATCGTATCGTGTCCAAAAATTGTGATGATTTGATTTCCCTTGCACATCATAATGAACTTAGTTTGCTTTTGGGTTATGAATAAATGAAACGTATAACTAAGCATATTCCAGAATATAACCTTGAGAAATTCCTCGATATTGATCTAGAAGAAATTTTATGTACTGTGTGGTGAATTGCATTGAAAATCCTTATATTGCAAATTACATAAAGAAAAGAAAACAAATAGAGGATGAAGAGAATACTAATGAAAGGGAAGAGGCTTCCCAATATCCTCCTATTATTTCTTATGATGAATCAGGTAACGAGGAGGAGCCTTCTAATCAACCAATCTCATCAATAAGGAGCTCCAAAAAGAGGATTGAACCCACACATAATGTGAAGAAGAAAAAGAAAATACGGAGGAGCAAATGTAGAAAGGTATCCCTCCCAAATGATGTTGCTCCTATTACTCATTGTGATGATGATAATTGTTATACTATTGGTGCTATCCATACTATTAATGATGAGAGTGATTATGCTTATGATTTGAAATGGCCCAAGCTTGGGGATGCTATGTTTGATGATAATGACAAGTTCGAAAATATATTTGCTGCAATTAATGTTTGTCCCAAGCTTGGGGATGCTATGTGTAATGAAGATGATATTTGTAGTCTCCCAAGTTTTGATATGCAAATTTATTATGATGATAGCATGCCTCCTACTTATGATGATTATATTGATGAAAGTGGGTTTGGAAGAGTGTCAACTTTAGGAAGTAACGATCCCACTATTTTGGAGGGTGTTGAATCTTATTGTGACAATTATGAAAGTGGATTTGGAGAGGTCATGCCTTTATTTAGTAATGATTCCACTATCTTGGAAGAGGTTTCAATTGATTATGATGAGAACAAAGTTGCTACCTATGATGATTATTGTGATGACACTTATGCTATAAAAAGTAGTGATGATTATATTTATAAAACTTGTCATGATTATGATTACCCTTTTTCTAAACATTACTCCTTTAATGTGGAAACAATTTATAGTATTCGAGTTTCTTATGATACTCCCACTATTCCGAACGAGAAGAATTTTGCTTATGTGGAGAGTAATAAAATTTCTATGCTTGTAGATCATGAAAAGAATGCTTTATGTGATAGTTATATTGTTGAATTCATTCACGATACTACTGCAAATTATTATGAGGGAGGAACATATGCTTGTATGAATTGCAATAATATCAAGTTTCCTCTCTATGTGCTTAAAGTTTTAAAGTTGTGCTTGTTTTGCATTCCTATGCTAGTTGATTATTGTTACCATAAATTGTTTGCTCACAAAATCCCTATGCATAGGAAGTGGGTTAGACTTAAATGTTCTAGCCATATTCTTCATGATGCTCTCTTTATGTTTTAATTCTTATCTTTTATGTGAGCATCATTTAAATCATCATGCCTAACTAGGGGCGTTAAACGATAGCGCTTGTTGGGAGGCAACCCAATTTTATTTTTGTTCCTTGCTTTTTGTTACTGTTTAGTAATGAGTAAAGCATCTATCCTCTGTAATGATTGTGTTTTTATGTTTCAATTAGTGTTTGTGCCAAGTAAAGCCTTTAGTATCTTCTTGGGTGATTGTTATTTGATCTTCCTGTAAAAAACAGAAAGTATGCGCTCACGAGAATAATTTTCATTGTTTTACCAGAGAGTGATAAAATACCAATTCCACTTGAAGTAGATTAATAAACAAATTGCCTAGGATTCCAAATTTATTTAGAATTTTTGGGGTTCCAGAAGTATACGTTTGATCCAGATTACTACAGACTGTTCTGTTTTTGACAGATTCTGTTTTCTATGTGTTGTTTGCTTATTTTGATGAATCTATGAGTAGTATCGGAGGGTAAGAACTATAGAAAAGTTGGAATACAGTAGATATTACACCAATATGAATTAGAATGAGTTCACAACAGTACCTAAGTGGTGATTTATTTTCTTATACTAACGGAGCTTACGAGTTTTCTGTTAAGTTTTGTGTTGTGAAGTTTTCAAGTTTTGGGTAAAGATTCGATGGACTATGGAATAAGGAGTGGCAAGAGCCTAAGCTTGGGGATGCCCAAGGCACCCCAAGGTAATATTCAAGGACAACCAAGAGCCTAAGCTTGGGGATGCCCCGGATGGCATCCCCTCTTTCGTCTTCGTTCATCGGTAACTTTACTTGGAGCTATATTTTTATTCACCACATGATATGTGTTTTGCTTGGAGCGTCATTTTATTTTATTTTGTTTTGCTTGCTGTTTGAATAAAATACCAGGATATGAAATTCTTAAATGTTAGTGAGTCTTCACATAGTTGCATAATTATTCGACTACTCATTGATCTTCACTTATATCTTTCGGAGTAGTTTGTCATTTGCTCTAGTGCTTCACTTATATCCTTTTAGAGCACGGCGGTGGTTTTATTTTGAAGAAATAGATGAACTCTCATGCTTCACTTATATTATTTTGAGAGTCTTTAGAACAGCATGGTAATTTGCTTTGGTTATGAAATTAGTCCTAATATGATAGGCATCCAAGATGGGTATAATAAAAACTTTCATATAGAGTGCATTGAATACCATGAGAAGTTTGATACTTGATGATTGTTTTGAGATATGAAGATGGTGATATTAGAGTCATGCTAGTTGAGTAGTTGTGAATTTGAGAGATACTTGTGTTAAAGTTTGTGATTCCCGTAGCATGCACGTATGGTGAACCGTTATGTGATGAAGTCGAAGCATGATTTATTTATTGATTGTCTTCCTTATGAGTGGCGGTCGGGGACGAGCGATGGTCTTTTCCTACCAATCTATCCCCCTAGGAGCATGCGCGTAGTACTTTGTTTCGATAACTAATAGATTTTTGCAATAAGTATGTGAGTTCTTTATGACTAATGTTGAGTCCATGGATTATACACACTCTCACCCTTCCACCATTGCTAGCCTCTCTAGTACCGCGCAACTTTCGCCGGGTACCATAAACCCACCATTATACCTTCCTCAAAACAGCCACCATACCTACCATATTATGGCATTTCCATAGCCATTCTGAAATATATTGTCATGCAACTTTCCACCGTTACGTTTATTATGACACGCTCCATCATTGTCATATTGCTTTGCATGATCATGTAGTTGACATCGTATTTGTGGCAAAGCCATCGTTCATAATTCTTTCATACATGTCACTCTTGATTCATTGCACATCCCGGTACACCGCCGGAGGCATTCATATAGAGTCATATCTTGTTCTAAGTATTGAGTTGTAATTCTTGAGTTGTAAGTAAATAAAAGTGTGATGATCATCATTATTAGAGCATTGTCCCAGTGAGGAAAGGATGATGAAGACTATGATTCCCCCACAAGTCGGGATGAGACTCCGGACGAAAAATAAAAAATAAAATAAAAAAAGAGGTCATAAAAAAAGAGAATGCCTAAAAAAAGGAAAAAAAAAGAGAAAAAGAGAGAAGGGGCAATGCTACTATCCTTTACCACACTTGTGCTTCAAAGTAGCACCATGATCTTCATGATAGAGAGTCTCCTATGTTGTCACTTTCATACACTAGTGGGAATATTTCATTATAGAACTTGGCTTGTATATTCCAATGATGGGCTTCCTCAAAATGCCCTAGGTCTTTGTGAGCAAGCGAGTTGGATGCACACCCACGTAGTTTCTTTTGTTGAGCTTTCATACACTTATAGCTCTAGTGCATCTGTTGCATGGCAATCCCTACTCACTCACATTGATATCTATTGATGGGCATCTCCATAGCTCGTTGATACGCCTAGTTGATGTGAGACTATCTTCTCCTTTTTGTCTTCTCCACAACCACCATTCTATTCCACCTATAGTGCTATGTTCATGGCTCACGCTCATGTATTGCGTGAAGATTGAAAAAGTTTGAGAACATCAAAAGTATGAAACAATTGCTTGGCTTTGTCATCGGGGTTGTGCATGATTTAAATATTTTGTGTGATGAAGATAGAGCATTGCCAGGCTATATGATTTTGTAGGGATAGCTTTCTTTGGCCATGTTATTTTGAGAACACATGGTTACTTTGTTAGTATGCTTGAAGTATTATTATTTTTATGTCAATATTAAACTTTTGGCTTGAATCTTTTGGATATGAATATTCCTGCCACAATAAAGAGAATTACATGGATAAATATGTTAGGTAGCATTCCACATCAAAAATTCTGTTTTTATCATTTACCTACTCGAGGAGGAGCAGGAATTAAGCTTGGGGATGCTTGATACGTCTCCAACATATCTATAATTTTTGATTGTCCCATGCTATTATATTATCAATCTTGGATGTTTTATATGCATTACTATGCTAATTTATATGATTTTTGGGACTAACCTATTAACCTAGAGCCCAGTGTCAGTTTCTGTTTTTTCCTTGTTTTTAAGTATCGTAGAAAAGGAAAATCAAATGGAGTCCAATTGACCTGAAACTTCACGGAGATCATTTTTGGACCAGAAGAAGCCCACAAAGTACCGGAGGAGGGCCAGAAGAGTCCCGAGGCCACCACGAGGGTGGGGGGCACGTCCTACCCCCCTGGGCGCGCCCCCCTGCCTCGTGACCGCCTCGGGACCCCCCCGACTTGTCCCCGACTCCAACACCTCTTATATAACCCAAAACTTCCAGAAAGAAACCTAGATCGGGAGTTCCGCCGCCAAAAGCCTCCGTAGCCACCGAAAACCAATCTAGACCCGTTCCGGCACCCTATCGAAGGGGGGGAATCCCTCTCCGGTGGCCATATTCATCATCCCGGCGCTCTCCATGACGAGGAGGGAGTAGTGCACCCTCGGGGCTGAGGGTATGTACCAGTAGCTATGTGTTTGATCTTTCTCTCTCTCGTGTTCTTGAGGTGGTACGATCTTGATGTATCGCGAGCTTTGCTATTATATTTGGATCTTATGATGTTTCTCCCCCTCTACTCTCTTGTGATGGATTGAGTTTTCCCTTTGAAGTTATCTTATCGGATTGAGTCTTTAAGGATTTGAGAACACTTGATGTATGTCTTGCACGTGCTTATTTGTGGTGACAATGGGATATCATGTGATCCACTTGATGTATGTTTTGGTGATCAACTTGCGAGTTCCGTGACCTCGTGAACTTATGCATAGGGGTTGGCACACATTTTCGTCTTGACTCTCCGGTAGAAACTTTGGGGCACTCTTTGAAGTTCTTTGTGTTGGTTGAATAGATGAATCTGAGATTGTGTGATGCATATCGTATAATCATACCCACTGATACTTGAGGTGACATTGGAGTATCTAGGTGACATTAGGGTTTTGGTTGATTTGTGTCTTAAGGTGTTATTCTAGTACGAACTCTATGATAGATTGAACGGAAAGAATAAGTTCGTGTTATTTTACTATGGACTCTTGAATAGATCGATCAGAAAGGATAACTTTGAGGTGGTTTCGTACCCTACCATAATCTCTTCGTTTGTTCTCCGCTATTAGTGACTTTGGAGTGACTCTTTGTTGCATGTTGAGGGATAGTTATATGATCCAATTATGTTATTATTGTTGAGAGAACTTGCACTAGTGAAAGTATGAACCCTAGGCCTTGTTTCACAGCATTGCAATACCGTTTGTGCTCACTTTTATCATTAGTTACCTTGCTGTTTTTATATTTTCAGATTACAAAAACCTATATCTACCATCCATATTGCACTTGTATCACCATCTCTTCGCTGAACTAGTGCACCCATACAATTTACCATTGTATTGGGTGTGTTGGGGACACAAGAGACTGTTTGTTATTTGGTTGCAGGGTTGTTTGAGAGAGACCATCTTCATCCTACACCTCCCACGGATTGATAAACCTTAGGTCATCCACTTGAGGGAAATTTGCTACTGTCCTACAAACCTCTGCACTTGGAGGCCCAACAACATCTACAAGAAGAAGGTTGTGTAGTAGACATCAGCGTTCAAAACTTCTTTGAAGCCCCGATTTTAAGCCATAAAGCATGGTGCACTAAACTATCAAGTAGTCATCATATCGAGCTTGCCAAACGTTCATAACGTCTGCATCTGCTCCTGCAATCGGTGTGTCACCTAGCGGTGCATTAAGGACATAATTCTTCTTTGCAGCAATGAGGATAATCCTGAGATCACGGATCCAATCTGCTTCATTGCTACTAACATCTTTCAACTTAGTTTTCTCTAGGAACATATCATAAATAAAACGGGGAAGCTATACGCGAGCAATTGATATACAACATAGATATGCAAATACTATCAGGTACTAAGTTCATGATAAATTAAAAGTTCAATTAATCATATTACTTAAGAACTCCCACTTATATAGACATCCCTCTAATCATCTAAGTGATCACGTGATCCAAATCAACTAAACCATGACCGATCATCACGTGAAATGGAATAGTTTACAATGGTGAACATCACTATGTTGATCATATCTACTATATGATTCACGCTCAACCTTTCGGTCTCAGCGTTCCGAGGCCATATCTACATATGCTAGGCTCGTCAAGTTTAACCCGAGTATTTCTGCGTGTGCAAAATTGGCTTACACCCGTTGTATGTGAACGTAGAGCTTATCACACCCGATCATCACATGGTGTCTCGGCACGATGAACTTTGGCAACGGTGCATACTCAGGGAGAACACTTGTACCTTGAAATTTAGTGAGAGATCGTATTATAATGCTACCGCCGAACTAACAAAATAAGATGCATAAAGGATAAACATCACATGCAATCAAAATATGTGACATGATATGGCCATGATCATCTTGCGCCTTTGATCTCCATCTTCAAAGTACCTTCATGATCTCTATCGTCACCGGCATGACACCATGATCTCTATCATGTTGATCTCTATCAATGTGTCGTAACATCACTACAGAAAAATACACTTCCGTGATGATATGTGTTTGTCACAGTAGGTCGCGTTTTTTGTCATGCATGTACATCCATGAAAAATTTATGACAGAATCAAGATAGTCATACCTGTGCTGTCGTAGAAGTGTTCCATGACATTACCAAAATTATCATCACGAAAGTGTCCACTTCCATGACGATAAATCGCGCGTCACAGAAGTGCTTTCGTCAAGGGTGACCGACACGTGGCATCCACCGTACCGGAATGCCGTTAAGCTATCGGGTCGGGTTTTTGATCCGATAACCCGTTAACAGCCCCGACCAATGGGGATTTTCCACGTGTAAAATCATCATTGGCTAGAGGAAACACGTGTCGGCTCATCGTTCAGACAGATGTCATCCACTCATTGGACAGGAGGCGCCTATGATAGGTCGACACGTGGCACGGCCCAACAGTGGCCCATTCCGGTGAAAAAGGCCGGCCCAGTAAAAATTAGCAGGCCGGCCCATATAAGGCCTACTTGTGTCAGGTCCATTTAAGCCCACGACCCATACGAGATGTGCCAATTCGTCCCGTTAAAGATTTGACACCATTGCAGCCCATCGTCAGTTCGAGCCCGTTAACAGCCTGCTATATATTTGGGCTCAATATCGGCCCGATGAGATTTCGGCCTGTTAACGGCCCATTTAATGGATGGGCCAATTTTCAGGATGTACATCTTTCGGCCTTTTAGCGACCCATTTAAATGTTGGGCTAATTTCCGGCCCGGTGTGTCTTTCAGCCTGTTGACGGCCCATAAATCTGATGGGCCATTTGTAGTCGGACCTGAGTTTCAGCCTTTTAGCGGCCCATTTAAGTGTTGGGCCAATTTCTGGCCCGGTGTCACTTTCAGCCTGTTGACGGCCCATAAATCAGTTGGGCCAATTGTAGTCGGACTTGAGTTTTGGCCTTTTAGCGACCCATTTAAGTGTTGGGCCAATTCCCGGCCCTGTGTGCCTTTCGGCCTGTTAACGGACCATAAATGAGTTGGGCCATTTGTAGTCGGACCTTAGTTTTGGCCTCTTAACGGCCCATGCCCTTCATGGTCCAATACCAGCCCGGTTTCTCTTTCGGCCTGCTAAAGGCCCACAACACAGTTGGGCCGTTTACAATACGACCTGACTTCGGCCTCTTAGCGGCCCATGCTCTTCATGGTCCAATACAAGCCCGCTGTCTCTTTCGGCCTGCTAAAGGCCTACAGTATAGTTGGGCCATATGTAGCCCAAACTTAGTAACGGCCTGTTAACGGCCCGTGAAATAAATTGGGGCCACCTGTTGCCCGCTTCGATGTCGGCCTGTTAACGACCCGGGAGGTAAGAGGGCCGAACATTAACTTTCGGCCTAGTAACGGCCCATTAACTTAATGGGCCCACTAAAGTCCGTTCATGTCTTTAGGCCAAATTAGATAATTTGAGCCCATTACGACGAGCAAAGGTACGACATACAGGGAATAACGTTGCACATCCAGAATATATTACAGGAAATTACATCCACTGGGCAATCAAAGATTGATGCCAGTGCAAATAAATGAGCAGAACCTAACCATCTACAACGTCACAATCTGCAACCTCAGCACAGATGACGCCCATAAGCATGTGGGCAAGTTCTTGCTGCTTTGCCACACTGTCTCTGAAACATTGATCAGTTGTTGTCCACACTCTGCACCTCTGATTCATCCACCATTTCCATCATTGCTTCAGCCATTAATTGGTTCACAAACATACATTTATTCCGTTGCATTCGAGACAGAGGATACTGAACAGATTCAGATGGCGATTTTGGCAGGCTTGTATTATTGATAGTGGAGAGTGTCTTGACCACTGCATCATAACATAAATTAGGACGGGAACCAAACAGATTAATCATGAGTTATTGCCATATTACCTGGCCTAGATTTACTGGAAAGAAACAATGGGGTTGCCTTGCTGTTTTCAGAGTTTGTCTTCTTATCTTCAGCAGCCTGCACAAAATTAACACACTAGCATTGCTATCATTGGCCAAGTCAGATAATAGGAAAGCAACATTGACACAACGAACGTTTGGGCAACTAGCCTACACCAAATTAACACAATATGGCACAGCTATCATCAGCCAGGTAAGGTAATACGAAAGCAACATTGACACAATGAATGAATGGGCAACCAGAGAAGCACTACAATTCAGTAATGTGCGTGATATGAGATAGCACATTCATGCAGCTCAGTACGCAAAACTACCAGGCAGTTTTCCTTACAAAAATCAACATTGGCGCCTTTAACATTTTGCTACAACTAATTTTAGATCAGATAAAGGTTAGATTCACGCCGATTAACAAAATACATGCTGATGTAAAAATATAGTGATATACAACAGGTACTTACATCAGCACTGGAGCACAGAGAATTCCCGCAAGATATTTTCCTCGAATACGATCCCAATGGAGGAAGTCTTGTATCGTTTAACCTTATTTTCTAAAAGAGAGACGGGTAAGAAACATGTAGAAAATATGATCAGAATGCTATAAAATTTCATGATGCGAGGATACGCACACGCTTCTTAGAATGGAGTTGACATTCTTTTGCTGGACTGGAGCGGACTAGTTCTTTGGCCACTGGAATCTGCTTATTATCAGTGGGAGTTGGGTTTCTCTGTGCTGGAGCAGTATCTATGAAAAATGGAGTTGGTTTATTATCTCCTGGCGTTTGGATCTTTTGCAAAGACCTGGTTTGTAACCCTTCAGATTCTAACATAGCCGTCTTCCCCTTGCATGCCTTATATAGAAGAATGGTGATTCAGTTATAAAACATGCTACAGCAGAGATGGAATAGGTACTGAAGAATAGAAAGGCATGACATATTGACATGTATTCACTCCATCCGGAAATAAATGGATGGGTCTAGGCGTATTTCAGTTCTAGATACATCCAGTTTTATCCATTTCTGCGACATTTAATCCGGACGGAGGGAGTATGATGTAAGAGCTAGGGATACGACAGGACAACACAGTAAAAAAACACTGAAAAACCCACTGCAGAACCAAAGTATTCAAACCCACTGATATGAGATAGTACACTCATGCAGCTCAGGATGCAAAACTACCAGGCAGTTTTCCTTGCAAAAATCAACATTGTGGCCTTTAATCATACATTTTGCTACAACTAAATTTAGATCAGATAAAGGTTGGATTCACGCCGATTAACAAAATACATGCTGATGTAAAAATATAGTGATATACAACAGGTACTTACATCTACATTGGAGCACAGAGAATTCCTGCAAGAATCTTTCCTCATAAACGATACCATTGCAGAAAATCTTCTATCTGTTAAGCTTATTTTCTAAAAGAGAGATGGGTAAGAAACATGTAGAAAATATGATCAGCATGCTATAAAATTTCATGATGCAAGGATACGCACACGCTTCTTAGAATTGAGTTGACATATTTTTGCTGGACTGGAGCGGACTAGTTCTTTGGCCACTGGAATCTGCTTATTATCAGTAGGAGTTGGGTTTCTCTGTGCTGGAGCAGTATCTATAAAAACTGGAGTTGGTTTATTATCTCCTGGCGTTTGGATCTTTTGCAAAGGCCTTGTTTGTAACCCTTCAGATTCTAACATAGTCGTCTTCCCCTTGCATGCCTTGTATAGAAGAATGGTGCTTTAATTATAAAACATGCGGCAGCAGAGAGATGGAATAGGTACTGAAGAATAGAAAGGCATGACATATTGACATGTATTCCCTCCATCCGGAAAAAAATGGATGGGTCTAGGCGTATTTCAGTTCTAGATACATCCTTTTTTATCCATTTCGGCAACATGTAATCCGGACGGAGGGAGTATGGTGTAAGAGCTAGGGATACGACAGGACAACACAGCAAAAAAACACTAGTTGAATGTAAAACTGTATGCTAGCGGAATACATACAGAAATAACTAAGGCAACATACACGTGTATGATTGGGAAAATAAGATGGCATTGCAACAGAGCACTAGAACAACACTTCAATGTAAAAAAACATGGTATGGTAGACAGATGAAGTACATACTGATGAATAACAATGCATAAGATATTCAGAAGCATGATGTCCAAATTAAGCAGATGGCATTGCGATAGAGTAGAATGACAGTACTTGAATTTGAAAACATGTTATCATGAATGGAATAGGTACTGAAAAACAGGAAGGCATGACATATTTACATGCATGATCAGCATGCTAAGCACATGGCATTGCAACAGAGTAGATACACTCCAGGACATTATATGCATGTTGTACCCATATCACAGGCCAAGTTAGAGCAAGGACCTTGTGGGGTGAAGAGGATTCATCATCTTTCTGCAAGTCTTCTGAAGAACTGCCTTTACATGTTCCATCATATTGGGTATCATTGACATCAAGTTTATTGGCCTTTACATTGCTCCGTGAGGTTCTTGTGGATATATCAGTGTGTGCAATTATATCTGACATGCATGGAAGACAACTAGTAGTTAGATTTATGTAATGAGTGCCTGTAGGAGACGACATAAATAGTAGGACTGGGGTTAACTAGCAGCAACAGGTCTCATAAACTAAAGGGAGAACACAGATGAAAGCTACAGAATATGTATCGTTTGTACTCGAGATTAACTAGATGGCACACAAAAGTATTAAAGAACAACATAGGAAATACTAGAAGTGGTATAATACTATAATCACCAGCCTGTGGGATAGCATTGGCTGATGGATGATAACTATGGAACAGTGTTACCTAAAGAACAAGTATCTTAGCTGAACTATGGAACAGCGTTAACTCCTGAACAAGACCCGTAAGAGATCAGCATGAATATACAGTGAAATGTGATGATCTATTTTCCATGCTTAGATGAATAACAAAGCCATAAATGTTGCACACAAGTAAGATGAGGGTACAACCTATCTGGCTGCCATCCATAGGAGTGAGCATCATGTGCTGACTTGTCGATGGCCCTGCAGTTGTTGTGGCTGTGCATGTCGGGCACGCGCATTCGATGCAGGGAACTGTTGAGTGGGGACTATAGCTCCCTTCTGGTGTATGCTTCCCTTGTTGGAGCAGCTGCGGTGAGTCGGAAGACGGTGTGTCTGAAGATGCAGATAACGCATAATGTTAAGAACGACATATCTCTTTGATCTGAAGAAATACACTAAGAGATCAACAGCAAGGTACGAGAGTGGTCACACGTCTGTTGACTGAAGACTAAATTGGGGTCACACGATTTTATTTTATTTTGGTACTGTCCGATCTACGCCGGATGGCTGGCCGTCTTGTGCCTCCCGGCTGACACTGTTCGGAATCTTCCCCGAAGAGCCAGCGACCAACGGCAGAGCAGCCTGCCTCCGCCGTCCGTGGCCCCGGCCAAAACCCCGCTCCCCGCCCCACCGCACTGCCGTGGTTGCGCCGCCCCCGGGCCAATCCACAAAGACTCCCCGTCATCCAGATCCGGCGGCGGCAGTACCTTCAACCCACGCAACTCTAAAAGATAGCCATCTAAGCGCTGCTTCCGCGGCGAACTTGCGGCCCCGCACCCTTACGTTAGACACCAGCCAACCGCAGCCTAGGAGCTCCGCCGCCTCGAGGGGTGCTGCTTCCCATTGCAAATCGATTGGCCCAGAATAAAAATTCAGACAACTGACGCCTAAATAAAGTGATTTGAGATGAGGGTGCGACCTATCTGGCGGCATGGTGAAGTAGGCAGGTCCAGCTGCCGAGTCGGTGAGGCCGGCGCGGTTGCGGTGGCGACCGGCGGCAGGGAAAGAGCGATGTCGCGACGGTCGACGGCTACGCCGAAGCAGCGCCAGGACTCTGGACGGATCCGAAGTTGGAGCCGCTCCGGCGCCGTGAACAACGGCGGGGGTGAATCGGCTCCGGTACGGTTCACGCGGCCGTCGTCGAGGCAGCACCAGCAGCACGGAGTAAGAGGCACACGGCCCAGTGCACGACGGCAAATGGACAGCGTCTCCGGCATTAGGGAGGAGGGCGGCTGTGAAATTGGTGCGGTGGGGGCGCCATGGAGGTGGGGCTGAGGTTTCGCGGCTCGGGAGAAGGGAGCTTCCCGGGGAGAAGGTGATTTGGCGCCCACGAGGTATGAATGGGGGCGGGCGGGGGAAATTGGGAGGGGAGTGGAACCATGTCTTACGGACGCATTTGTCTGAAATGTGAGGGGGAGTTACAGTTCTACCCTTGCCTATAGGCTTCTCGGCTTGGGTCTGTGTACTGAGGGTCGGGGATAGTAGAGTAACTTTGCTTCTCTGGGCGGGAGCGATTTCGGGCGAGGAGGGCGTGTTTTGAACTATAGTGGGCGCGAGCGATTTCGGGCGAGGAGAGCGTGTTTTGAAATAGTGGGCGCGAGCTATTTCGGGCGAGGAGAGCGTGTTTTGCCGACCATGGTTTATGAATTATTCGGCACATGTCATTTCGGCCGAGGAGAAGGCGCGCTTGGATGAAGTTACGAACCTACCCTCGATGTACAACGGGCCAATTGATGCGTGTCCCACATAGGACGGTAATTTCGCGTCTCCCATTTATTTGCTCGGGCGAATTCCACCGAGCAGAGAGGATGTTTAACGGTTCGTTCAAATTTTGGGAGAACGAGCATCCACGTCTACCTTACCAAGTCGATTCGGATCAAATTTTGAAATATTAGCTTGCCACTTCTTTTTTAGATGGAGAGATGATGCTCGGGAGTAATGTGTTTTTACATGCTCGTTGCTAGCGATTTACTATATGACAAATAGTTGACCCACTCAAAAACGCGAATCAAACCCAAAATGAAATATCTCGATTCAATGAAATAGCTCGTTCAGTAGGTCAAAATAGTGAACTAAATCCAAAATTGAACACCTCAATCGAGTAGCATGTTGTACAGTATTATAGTACTCCATGAACATGTTGAAAGTCAAATTAATGAACTTGTTTGATATACGCATATATCCGTTCATGTGTGGATTGCAGACAACATGTTCTCCAATTTAAATATTTGAATGCAAGTTTATATCGAAACATGGTTTATATCAGTCTTTGATGCATAAAACGCGACCTCCCCCTCTCCCGGACTCCTGTTCTCTCTCTCTCTCTCTCTCTCTCTCTCTCTCTCTCTCTCTCGCTGACAATCTTCAATTCTATCACATGCATCCGACACAAAAACCTTGTTCGTCCCTCTCCCTTTCTCTCCATTTCTCTCTCTCTCTCTCTCTCTCTCTTTGTGTGTGTGGGGGGGGGGGGGTCTTTCTAGTTCGCATGCATATATACACCATCTATAGGTCTCTCTCGCACACTATGTATGATACTCTAGCTAGTCCAAGCTAGATATCTTGGGTGCACTCATCGTACGCACACAGATTCCTTGGCTCTTTGCCTGTAACTCTCTCACGCACCACTATGTCGTCTCGGAGCTCTTCCCCCTCTCTCAAACTCTCCATCCACCTGGGTCACACATACACATGCATATCTCACTCGCACTCGATAGGCCCATCTAAAACTCTATCTCTCCCCCTCGTTCTCTCTCCATCTCACACGCGCACACACACAATCTCATGCCCAGCTAGCCAAGTATGATGGTCTCTCACTCAATTGTAGGCACACGCAGTCCCCCTATATGTATATGACTAGCTAATCTTAGTCTCCATCACAAACATGTGCATGGTCTATCTCGATTTCTCTCAGGGCATCTTTCTATCGCGCACGCACTCCCTCGATCTCCCACCCATATAGTCCCCTCACGATCTCGACGGGATCTCTCTATCACAAACACACCCTCTCTCCCTCCCCATGCGTCCATGCCATCCATGTGTCCCTCTCGACCTTTGTTCCTTGTTGGCCACACCTCTATTGGACATGTGCTACAGGGGTGTCTCTCTCCGTTGCAAACAATCACACACTAGCTATCTTCGTGTATCTCCTCGCCTCGCTTTTCCATCTCAGAGATGCATGCGTGATATGTTCGCATAAGAAACGAAAAAACACACACTCTCTCTAATTTATCGTTTGTTGTCACTTTGTCTTTCACACACATACTCTTTTTGCACACTTACTCATTCTCCTTCACACGCACTTGATCTGTCTCGACTGAGGCACTCTCCTCGGTCCATAGCATATAGATTTATTGAAAAGTCAAACATCACAAAGTTTGACCATGTACGTGGAGAAAAAGAATTACATCTAGTACGGCAAACATATACCATTAGATTCACCATGAGATGTAGTTTTGTATGATGTATCTTTGGTATTGTAGATATAAATAACATTTGCGTAAACCTGATCAAAGTTTCCAAAGTTTGACTTCTAAAAAATTTACATGCACTGCATTATCGAGCGGATGGAATATCTCTTTCCCCCTCTCAGCTATCTGACGCACCACTCAGCCTTATCGGGGCTCCTCAATCTCTCTCAAACTTTATTGGTCAGTTTGGTTCGTGACCTGACCCTCATGCCTTGATGGCCGGTACTGCCTGGTGTGGACGTGAGATGTAAAATATTTCTGCCTGGCCAGGCTTGTGTGGTGCTGAAGCGTTTGGTTCATGCCTGGGCCAGGCAAAGCATCAACGTCCCATCAATCAATCCATGCATCAATTATTTAATGCTAATATCCATCCATGTTGCTGTTAGCCTCGTGGCCACACGACCAGGCACGACCAGGCGTTCGAAATCGGTCGCCTGGGCCAGGCTACTTGCAGTGTCTGGAGTTCAGCCAGGCTAATTAAAGTGCAAGGGAACCCAGGCCAGGCGGGCTTTCTTTTTCACAGGGTAGCAACCAAACAAGCGTGCATGAAATCCAGCCACAACCCCAGGCCAGGCAAAAGATGCTCAGGACGCAAGCCAAACTGGCCTTATATCTCCCTGGTTCACACATACACATGTCTCGCTCGCGCTATACATATAGACCCATCCAACACTCTCCGCCCTTGTTCTCTCTCCATGTGACACGCACCCCCTAAGTACCATAATCCCTCAATCCATCATAGGCGCAAGCACTCCCCCCTCCTAAGTATGATTATCTCTTACTAGCCAACAGGAACACACGTATTGTCTCCTTCCATCCATACGTCTATCTCGATATCTCTCGGGGCATCTTCTATCGCGCACACACCTTGTCACTTGATCTCCCACCCATGTAGTCCCATCACGATCTCCAGGGGATCTCTCTATGACAAACATACACTCTCTCCTCCCCATGTCTGCATTTTCTCCGTACGTCTCTCTCGACCTCTCTCCCTTGTTTGTCAGACCCCTCTTGGCCACGTGCTAGGGGTCTTGCTCTCTCGGTTCCAAACAACCACACACTATCTCCTCACCTTGCCTCCGTTGTCGAAGATGCATGTGTGATATGTTTGCATAAGACACGCACGCTTTTTCTCTACTTTTATCGTGTGTTGTCCATGTCTCTTTCACACACGCACACACACTTTTTTACTCACTCTCTCTCTCTCTCTCTCTTGTTAGGTACTCTGTCACGTCCATAAGCATATGGATGTTTTGAAAAGTCAAACCTCAGAAACGTTTGACCAGGTATATGTGGAGAAAAACATTTACATCTGGAACGATCATTAGATTCATCACAACATGTACTTACTTCATACTATCATTTATCTTTGGTATTGTAGATATAAGTAATTTCTTTATAAACTTGGTCAAAGTTTCAAAAGTTTGACTTAAAAAAAGTTGGAACTACATTATCGAACGGAGGGAGTAGCTCTTTCTCTCTCTCTGCTATCTCTCACGGGCCTCCCCTCTCACTCGAACTCTCTATACCGACGGATTATACGCTCACTGTGTCAGCATATAGCTCGGTATATTGTTTAGTTGACTGGTCAACCAATCCACATGCTGCCTTGTCAGCTCGTGTTCTATATCTTCGTGTGCTGGCCCATGTGGCAGTGGGTAAAAATAAGTAAACTAGAGGCCCATCTGACACGCGGTGAAGTAAACAAAGTTGAAACCACTCGGGGTAGCACCCCTCACGCTAGTAAATTGAGGGCGCATTGAGGACAAACTTCTTGCGCGCGAAGGACGCACTCGCGCACAATTCACCACTACGCGGCGGCATGCATAGAAGGACGCACTCGCGCACACCCAGCACACAACACACACCAACACACATGTACACCAGTGTCGCCGCCGGTTGAGATGGACGGCGAGGCAGCCAACAAGCGGAGGTGGCTCGAGCCAAAACCGCATCTAGCGAGCCTGGACTTCATCAGCAGCCTCCCAGATGACACGCTGCTCGTCATCATCGGCCTCCTCCCCACCAAATCTGCCGTGCGGACCGCCCTGCTCTCCCGGCGGCGGCGCCCCCTCTGGCGCAGTGTCCCCCTCAACCTCACCGTTGATAGCTTCCTCTGCAACGGGGATTGCAAATGCATGGCCGCAGTCTCCAAGATCCTTTCATCGCACCCTAGGCCAGCCAAATGCCTTGACATCCACATGTTCAGTACCAACTGCAAGGTCCAACCCAAGTTCGACGAGTGGTTCTTATCCCCCGCCCTAGTTCAGCTTGAGGACCTCAGCTTTGAAGCTGGACGATGTCGCTCTCTGGCGCCGTCCGTGCTCCGCCTCACGCCAACGCTGCGCCGCGCCAGCTTCAGCTCCTGCCATCTTCCCCAGATTAATGCCGCGCCCGTTCTTCTTCTCCCTCAACTCAAGCAGCTCGACCTCTTCGATGTTGTCATCTCGAAGAAGGCTATGGAGCACCTGCTCCGCAGCTGTACTGCACTCGAGTACCTTCGTCTTGAGTAGATCCATGGGTTCATTAGCCTCCACATCGCCTCGACGAATCTTTGATGGATTTATGTGTCTTGCTGGCCCCGCAACAAGACATCAATTGGGAAGAGATCACTCCAGCTATTCCACGTTATGGTCATTGAGAATGCGCCTTTCCTTGAGAGATTGCTTGTATCGGATCTAGAAGGTCCAACAAAAATCAGGGTCATTGACGCGCCGAAATTGACAGCGTTGGTGTACTCGTCTGCCAAATTCTCCGAACTCTTTATTGGATCCGTAATCGTTCAGGTACAACACTCATCTTCTTCTCCGTCTTCTTGAAATTCACATTTTTAAATTTCTTCTTGATGTATTTACGACCGTCTTCCAGAAAATGATTCCCACAAGCTTGACCCAGTCCATGCGCACAGTGAAGATCTTAGCACTAAAATCTATCGGCCCCAATCTGGATCAAGTTGTTGGATTCCTTACATGCTTTCCATGCACGGAGAAGCTACTCATCGAGGTGAAACTTCTTTCCTATAAGTAAACGGTAATCACAACATAGCTCAATTTTTTCATAATTTTCCCAAATTACGATGACAAGTGTAGTGTTCAAAACTGCATCTACGCACTGCACCGAAAGAAATGTTTTTAGTATTTTTTTTCTCACGTGATCACCTGCATCGTTTTTATGCTGTACTACTATAGTAGCCTAGGCTAGTCATAGTGGAAAGTAACTTAGACTACTCCAGTAACTCTATGGTTACCCTAAGAGCAAGTACTACCTCTGTCCTGGTTTACTCTTCCAATTTCGTAGTATCAAAATTTGACCATAGATTTAACTGACAAAATGTTAATGCATGTCACTAAGAACTACTCCCTCCGTTCCTAAATATTTGTCTTTCTAGACATTTCAAATGACTACTACATACGGATGTATGTAGACATATTTTAGAGTGTAGATTCACTCATTTTGCTCCGTATGTAGTCACTTGTTGAAATGCTTAGAAAGATAAGTATTTAGGAACGGAGGAAGTGTATCGTTGGATTCGTATTTGAACATAATTTCAAATGGTGTAATTTTTAGTGACATGCATTGGCATTTTCTTAGGTAAATCTATGGTCAAAATTTTATACTAAATACGAGGTAGTATTACAAAAGTGGGCTATGTAGGCCAAAACATGTGCCAAATTCACTTGTGATGCATTTGGCATCGATGCCCCTCCATTGCTCACCTGGTGTCCCAATCTAGATCACCTACTTTGCTCCGGTGCCAAATTAACTCACGCAATGAAAAAACATTGTGTGGGAGAGAGAGAGGACCGAGGCAATAAAAAACACTTGTTTGGGAGAGTGAGAGGCTGGTGTAGTTGGTTTGATTGATTTGTTTATACATGTGGGTCTGTGTGCACAGCGGTGCCAACTCTCTCACATCGCGAGAGCGGTGCCAAAATCTTTTGATTTGACATCGATGCGTGTTATGTGGCATACTTTTGCGAAATATGGCATCGGCCACATGGTGGAAGGCAACAAATGCCCAAGCTCTTCACGTGCTCCTAGTTAAATTAGAGGAAACAGAGAGAGAGAGAGAGAGAGAGAGAGAGTAAAAAAATATCACTAGCCAGCCAACCCTATCGTATGAGCGAATGATATTGGTACCTCTTGATGACACGACAATCTTATGCAGCCAGCTGCTCTAATATGTTCTCTTCTTTTGCAGATACAAAAGACCCGGAAGTGAAAAATGTGCTGCACTATAACAATCTCATCGAATGCCTTGATCTCCATCTTATAGAAATTGATTTGATCGACTACCGAGGCAGCACATCTGAGATTAAATTGGCCAGGTTCTTTGTTCTGGAGGCAAGTGTGCTCAAGGTAATGAGGTTTGGCGTTCTCTGGCGCAACAATGAATGGCGTGCTGATCACCGCAAGCGTCTAAGCCTAAATGACAAAGTCTCCGCAGAAGCTGAATTTGTTTTTGAAACATCAAGTGGTCAGAGACTCGAAAACTTATTTGCCCATTAGTGACTTGTCAGGGCGGTGGATTTTAGTTTGTACGATAATGCTGCATCCACCTAAAGTAACGAAAGTTCTTACGTAAACTTCCTAGTAATTCCCTCTTCGTAGGTGCAGCATTACTCCTAACATTTGTAATATCAGTTTGAAACTTGTAATATTGCCATGTCCTATTCCTGCATTTTCAAAATCCTGCGAATCAAACAGGTCCTGAGTTGGTGATGATGTTGTGCCTCCCATCTTTCACCAATAGCCGTCGGATCTAGATCTGACGCATACAAACCAAGCTTCTCCATTTTTGCAAAAAGATGCCCGCACTTGTTCCCTATTTACAAACAACTCATTGTCTCTCACAATCAGCCTCATCTCCTCCCCACCACATCTAGGAGTAGAAGGCCGTGGAAAAATCTGGCGCGATGGCCGCTGCCGGAGCCGTCCACCCCCAATCTTGGTGTTCCGTGCAATGCACGGGCATCTACGCACGGGAAATTATGTCGAACAGGGCTAGTTGTAAGCAGGCTAGCTCTACAGCCATGATGATAGTGACTGCAGACGGTGAGGCTGACTATGGTATGCCGAACACGGCGCCTATACTAAGGTGTCATCTCCGGCACAGGGTCTTGTCACTTCACTGTGAGGAGCAGCACGTAATAATTTGACCAACGGGTAGTACAGTGCTAGTACTCCTACTACTACATTGGTAGTACTACTACTAGTACTAGTAGCAGCACCGTCTGGATTTAGGAGTACTACCACGTCCATCTAGATTTTAGTATTTGACTAGCAATATCTAGTAATGCATGTCACCAAAAATGTACTACTCCCTGTGTAAATAAATACATGGTGTTTTATTCCTATCGGCGAGAGAACTTAATGTTTTTTGCTACTCCTAACTAGAGTACTAATAGGATTACATGCAATGAACTAAACATTGGATGTCATGTTTGGTAGTCTCAAGTCATTGAAAGCATGCACGGCCTACATCTCTCATTGGTTGATATGTCACGAAATAAGAAACAAGGAGGGAGTTAATGCACCGTGCCTAAGTATTTTGGGATTATTTGGTTTTCGTAAGGTGACTTACACAACATTTTTGTTTACATGCATTAACATTTTATTAGTTAAATCAAAGGTCAAAACTTGGCGCAAAATGCAAAGGGGCCAATAAACCAGTAAACATCAAAATTCTCTCGTTTGGCCCCAACTAGAGGTCCGGTGAGATGACTATACTACACCGGCGCGGAGGGGGACGCAACTTCATTGACTTACGGCAACTGCCTTTGGGTGAATGACACGTGGCCCCAGGGGGTGGCTGGCCCACCTATCATACAGCCAAAGGCAGGTGCAGTAGAGGGCCGAGGAGTAGTACGAAATCCTACGCACCTACGCACGCTAACCAAGGGCTGAGTGATCACTCGAATTGCAAGATCAGTTGACTAGAAGCTACGCTAGACCCATGGAGGCGATGAGCGCGAGCATCAGCCGGCTGTGCCAGATGGTCCATGACGCCGGCCTGCGGCCCGGCACCGAGGAACGTCTCCAGGTAGTATTGCTTGAGGCCACCAGGGCGAGGGGCCGCTTGGACGACAGCTTCATCTCCTTGTTCAACGAGGTCCTCGTCGGTTTCCTCAACAAGTTCACCGTCGTCAAGAAGCTTGCGGACGACTTTGACGTAAGCCTCCAGCCGACGTGCCCAGGCTCTGCGATGCCCGCCACCCTCAACGGCCACTATGGTAACAACCTCTTCGATGCACTGGTGGCCCTGTGACTGCCCGCCGTCGCGCCAGAGAATGTCCACCTCGAGGTCGCGCTCGCCGCGCAGCGCCTGGCGCAGCAAGACACCATCGACATAATCACCCACGTCTATGCGTAAATCGTCCACAAGACTACTACATGCAAGAGGAGGACGATAGGATGCTGGCCTTCTTGGAGCGCAGGGCAACCTTGGACGGCACTGTTCAGAAGCACGTTGAGCTCGCCGCCAATGCCGCTGCTCCTCACACGTCGGTTGGTGACCCGGCGCACTAGGGCGTGAGGATGTCGTTGAACGTTGATGGATCCGTATGTACTTTTATCTTTCCATCAAATCCATGTAGTAGTATACGATACTACAGTAATTATCTTACGTTTCACATCAACTTCATAATTTTCGTACGTACTCCATGCATGAACAGCGCCAGAACCAAACTTCTCATTACTCTAGGCAAAATCGTTATTTTCTATCTATCGGTCGTGCCATGGAGCAGAACCAAAATTTACAAGTTACGAGTTCAAAAGGAAAAGCCTGCCATGTTTGCGTCGCACCCCCACACGGTTGGTCCGGCACACCGCTCAAGCGGGAATGCGTGCGGTGTTGCATTTTCACTTACAAGTGGGACCGCAGTTGAGCAAACCGACTATCGGCAAACCCCCACCCCGCCCACCGCGTGATGGCTGAGAAAACAGGAGGGAGAAGAGATGGCTGTAGCACGGACTCCAAGAAAATTGGTGTCAGATGGGACTCGTGTGGGTGGTGTGTGCCGTACTACTAGACGTGAATGCTAGTTATGGCCCATGCCACCCCACTATATCGAGCCTATATCGAGGTACGTAGAACAAATTTCCTGCGGTCCGTGCTTAGCCCTCCTCTATCTCTCTTCTCAGCCAGCCAGCGGACGTGCGGAGCCCATCGTCGTTTGCTCACATGCAGCCCCACATGTCAGTGAAAACGCAAGAGGACCCACTGCACCTGCACATCTTTCACCTCAACGTGCTGGTGATGAAAAACAAATCCAATAAAGATCTTCGGTGGCCGCTTTTGGAGTTACTCAAGAGTAGTAAGATTCTATTTACAGTTTAACCCAAGATGCACATCTCGTGGCTTCAACTACCACTCTATTTTCTTTCATGACACGACCTGGATGCTGGATGTCCCACGTGTCGGCAAAAGGAGGAAGAACCCGACCAAATCTTCGGTTCTTCTCTCGGATTAGACTAGTTGTGCTAACTTAAAATTTTTATTGTGTACTCCCTCCATTCCAAAATACTTGACTTCCATTTGTCCAAAAATGGATGTACCTATATACTAAGACATGTCTAGATACACATATATTTTGACAAATAGAAGGCATGTATTGTGCAATAGAGGGAGTAGAATGGATGCAAGTTTTTGTATTGGGAAGAAGAGTACATCCATATATTGATAGAGCACAATTTAGTAGATGTTCTATCACTTTTAGCTAGCACAGACGCAAGATCGAGCCTCCGCAGATCAACAATGAATGCATCGAGAAGGCACTAATCCAACTTACAGGAGTAGTAAAATGTATTCTTGTGGTTCTTGTTTTCTTTGATCTTGCTTTTCTAGTCAAAATTATCGTTGGAGTTCGTGCAAAACGGAGGTGCGTTGGAGTTGGCCTTACAAGTGGGACCGCAGTTAAGGAAACCGACTATTGGCAAACCCCCACCTCGCCCGCCGCGCGATGGCTGGAGTTAGAGAAATGACGAGGTTGAAGAGATTGCTCTAGCACGGACTCCAAGAAATAATATGGTGTCAGATGGATGTCGTGGTGGTGGCATGTGCCATACTCCTGGACGTGAATGCTTGTTCTGGCCCATGCCACCCTACTACTCCTACTACTATATAGTATACTAGTATCAAGGATTCGAGGTGCTGGTTACGTACAACGAACACATTAACATATGGCTACAGTAAAAACACTCGCCCGACGCGCGAAGCATGTGAAGCTAGTACAAATAGTGTACTACTATTGTTGATTGGCCTCATCCGATAACCTGTTGCAATGCACGTACAATTATGTATTCGGAAAATATTTTTTTGCCTCATCGCACCACTCACTCAGAGAAGCGACTCGAAAGCCATTCATAAATTTAGTAAGTTTATCATAGGCATATCATTTTATTACATACAACAGGTCATCAACCCACATCGACAACGAGGATACATTATAAATACTAAAGTTTTCACCACACAACAAATAACAAGCCATGAAATGAACTTCAACTCAACCATTCCGCGGTGTTGGAAACGCTTGCTTTGAACCACAAGTGATTCTTTGGGACGGGCCATCCGCTGTCGATCTGGAGACCAACGCAGGACTGATCATCCAGGCTGAAGTGGCCTACTATATCAGTACCAGGGTAGGGAACCACCCAAATGTCCGAGGTATAGACACAATTGCTTCTCATAAATGTGTCAACAACAGTTGGATCGCCTTTCACCATCATCGGATAGTTTTGTCCAAGGAAGAGCGAGTTTTCTCCAAGACTATCAATTCTGTGCCAGGGAGAAGGAGTTGGCGCTAGCACACTAGTATCCATCCCGAATACCATGCAACGGGTTGTTGGAATAGGTCCGGAGAGTGCGACCAAGGGAGACACCTGCTTCCTTAGCAGTAACATCATCAGTGGCCTGTATACACACAAGAAGAGGTGATCCATCAGAATTAGTTGCCAGGCGCCACAGAGTATATGGGCGTTGCTCGTGATCATCACCATCGGCATCTCCCCCTTGGTTATAAATTTTTTCAAGTATAGGTGGTGGGATGTTCACAGGACCTTGGAAACACAAGAAGAAGGTTAATTAGTAAAGGGAAACTTGCTAACCCGCATGCATGTGGATGAAACAATTATAATTACGGTGGAAGACAAACGTACCGAAACTACTAGGATGCCATGCAAAAATAGTGCCACGAGTGGTGGCAGCAAACACAAGGCCCTCATATTGAATTGCATCACAGTACTCATCCGTGTACAGAAACTAATTTTTGAGCAATATCCATCGAGTCGAACCACGAAGGACGGCAACAAGCTTGTCGAAGATAGCAACAACTTAATAGTTATTGTAATTTCAAGAGCGGTTGGGAACTCGACAAATTGCTATCTTCCATAGAAGATAGTCACCATGATCGTATTTGAACGTGCGTACATTACCGGTGTGCTCAACCTCTGGGCAGTGTGCTGAGAACGAGTGTACACATTCACAAGTTCCCACTCGCAGTTGGACCCAATGTAAACAACCCAATATCCATTTGCGCCCGCCCAAGCCTTGCCCTCAAGCGATGGCATCTTAACATCATACATATCATTATCAAGCGGCATCAACTTGCACAGGGCAAGGCCTCCGTCGTGCCGGCGCCAGTCATCAGGGTCACGACAACGAAGATAGGGGAGATCAAACCGCTCCTTGACTCTAGGGTTCCTTGCAATGATGTTATTAGTTGAGTCGAGAATGGGCTTGAACGAACCTGCCATGCTAGCCGAGGTGATGACGTCGCACCGATCAATGAGTTCCTCCACCACATCATCTTTCAGATCGGGGCAAGAATAACGGGGTCATTTCCGGCATGTTCCCTCCATGGA
This sequence comes from Triticum aestivum, assembly GCF_018294505.1. NCBI lineage: Eukaryota > Viridiplantae > Streptophyta > Magnoliopsida > Poales > Poaceae > Triticum > Triticum aestivum. The sequence goes on from NC_057806.1 coordinate 477,466,059, forward strand.
GAAGACGATCGAACAGGCAAAAGAAAGGGTGAAGGGCTGAAGGAAAATGGAGGAGGGAGAGGAAGAGCGTGCGACAGCAGTTCCAAATCGAGAGGGAAAGACGAAGAGTCGGTGGACGGTTGCGAGTTTGCCACGGTTCATGAAGAGACGCCCCGGCCTACACGCCCGTTCAGAAATACTCCTACTACTCGCCGTCGTCTCACTGATATGTTGGAACGGGACCACATGTCAACGAAAGATGGTGTGTAATTTCTCGTGCAAAATGCGATCTGGCCGCGTTGGCCTGAGGTGCCGCATTAGTTATCGACCTTTATTTTTTTAATGGCGTGCCGATCAGTTTTGAAGCACGACTAACTGGTACTGTACGCAGAGAAAATGGGTTGTATTTGTCCTCCACGGTTTAGAGGCTGACTTGTGGGCCTAGCAAGTTGACGCGTACACAATCAGGAGATGATTGTATGTGGAGAGGATGACAGCAGGGGCCCGCCAAGGTCATGGCAGTATGCAAGCAAGTGCCTCCTTATTTCAAGCCAATAAAAAATGGCTCCTCCTAGTGGATTTCTGACATCTGGGTCCCATGCCATTGTCAACGTAGTAAATAAACGAGAGAATTGCACAACGAGCGGCTGACACCAGGGACCCAGCAGCTCGCCCAGTTATTTTTGTTTTAGGTTAATTTGATAAATGCCACCCCAAATCTGGTGTATCTGATAAATGCCACTGTAATTTCCAAACTTTGAAAAATGCCATTTCATGCCATTTTTAGTGGCATTTTCCGAAGTCCGGAGTGGCGTTTTTCAAAGTTTGCAAACTGCAGTGGCGTTTTTCAAAGTTTGCAAAAATTGATGTGGCATTTTTCAAAGTTTGGAAATTGCACTGGCATTTTTATGAATCGCCATAACTGGAGTGGCATTTATCTAATTTGTTTTTGAGATGGAAGCAGGGTGTCAACTGGGCTGTGCGGGACACTCTGGCCTGTCTAGATAGCCTTTTCTTTTATGTTTACCACAGACCAGCCCGGTAGTTTTTTTTCTTTCTGAAAATGGCTAGCCCAGTTCTTTTGTGATTTGTCAAGTAAGTCGCTTTATCAGGCCTATTGGGCTGCAAATCTTTCAAGATGAGGAGAGCTTCATTCGGCTGGCCGAGAAAATGGCCTATCAGTAATGAGAAATGGGCTGTACATTTTTAAAACACATCAAACCGGCAATTATTTTCAAATATCTTTTTTTCATTTCGAGATTTTAAATTGCATTGATTTTTATGCGTGGACAATTTATTGGATTTTATATTGATATACATTTATTTTTAAAATCTGTCTGAATGTGACTCGAAATTTCGGGATTAAAAACAGTTCAGACCGCGTCGACATATGCAAAATTTCGTATAATTTTTAACCGTGGCCACAATATGAGCTATAATGCTAACATAAAGAATATGGGCTCCAAAAAAAACCCGTAAGAATTAGCAAATGAGTTGTAAATTATTTGAAATAATGACAGATAGGTTGTATGCTGTTTTCCACAGATTTGAGGCTTTCCACATATGACCTGTATACTGTTGGATGTCCATCCAACGGCCGTCGTGCTTTTACAATCTCTGCTCTTCCTGCTCCAGCCGCTTAAACAAGCGCCGACGAAACTGCCTGCTCCCTCCTCCTCGCGGTCGGCTGTGCTGCCGCGCAGGCCTCACCGCCCCGCCGTACTCCCATCGCTGGCCTAGCCATCCCTCTACTCATCCACACCTGCTGTTATTCTCCGGCGACGGCAGACGAACCAATAAACCCTCGTACAGTCGTACTCCCCTCCGCGTGGGAAACAAAAACAATGGCCAAGTCTTCCCTGCCTCCATGTTATTCCCTTCCTAGGCCTCGCCGTCGTCCACCGCCCTAGTGCTCTCGGCGTGGCGTGGTTAGTGTGGTCAACGACCGACATGCATCTGAAGTGGACTATACGTGGAGAGGCTGACAGTTGGGTCCACAGCCGCACGCAAGGAAATGCGTCCTTATTATGCGCAAAATAATGATTTCCTCCACCTGACATCTGGGACCCACCGAAACAGCCTCTGTATTTCGCGAAAAAATGTTATCGCCGCTGACAGCTCGAACCCACCAGCTATATCTTCGCACGTAAAGAAGTGCCTCCTTATTACACACAAAAAATGAATACTCCCCTACTAGCTGGGACCCAGTATAGTGGGCCTACTAAGTTGACGGGGACGAAGGGCTTTGTCAACTTAGTTAATATGCACGATTCTAGCTCGACTGACCGTACGATGTCCATCCAACGGCCATAGTACTTCTTCAACCTGTGGTTTTCTTGCTCCAGCCGCCCAAAGCAGCGCCGATCGTGCCGCCTGCTCCTGCCTCCCGTGGCCGGGTGTGCTGCTGCAGAGGCCTCACCGTCCTCATACTACTCCCACCGCTGGCCAGGCCATCTCTCCACTCCACTCACCCAGACCCCCTGTTATTCTGCGGCGACGGCAGCGCAGCCGAACCAGTGAACCCTCGTACTCCTCTTTGTGTGGGCATCCACTGTCGCGTCTTCCCTGGCTACGCGTCGTCCCCTTCCTAGGCCTCACCGTCGTCCACCGCCGTGGTGCTGTCGGCGCGGCGTGGTCAATGTGGTCAACGAACGAATTCCATCAGAAGAATACTGTAAGTGGAGAGGCTGACAACTGGGTCCACGACAGCCGCAAGGAAGTGCCTCCTTATTACGCGGAAAATAATTATTCCTCCACCTGATAGCAGGGACCCACCGGACGCCCACCAGTATATCGCGAAAAAAACATTTGCCCCTGACTGCTGGGACCCACCCGACGGGCCACCGTATTTCGCAAAAAAACGTTCCCCTGTTGTCAGCTTGGACCCACTGGAAGTGCCTCCTTATTACGCACAAAAAAATGAATACCCCCTGCTAGCTGGGACCCACCTTGGTGGGAGGCTGACTTGTGGGCCTACTAAGTTGACGGGGACGGAGGGCTTTGTCAACTTAGTCAATATGCAAGATTCTAGCTCCAGTAACCATACTATGTCCATCCAACGGCCGTAGTGCTTCTTCAACCTCTGGTCTTCTTGCTCCAGCCGCCCAAACCAGCGCCGGTCGTGCCTCGTGCTCCTGCCTCCCGTGGCCGGCTGCGATGCGGCGGAGGCCTCATCGCCCCCTACTACTCCCACCGCTGGCCAGGCCATCCCTCTACTCACCCACACCCCTTGTTATTCTGCGGCGACGGCAGCCTCACACCGCAGCGAACCAGTGAACCCTCGTACTCCTCTACGCATGGGCATCCACTGCCGCGTCTTCCCCGGCTGCGCGTCGACCCCTTCCTAGGCCTCACCGTCGTCCACCGCCCTGGTGCTCTCGGCGCGGCGTGGTCAATGTGGTCAAGAAACGACTTCCATCGGACGTGGACTGTACGTGGAGAGGCTGACAACTGGGTCCATGGCCGCAACAAGGAAGTGCCTCCTTATTACGTGCAAAATAATTATTCCTCCACCTGACAGCGGGGACCCACCGGACGGGCCACCGTATTTCACGAAAAAAACGTTTGCCCCTGACTGCTGGGACCCACCAGCTACATCTTCGCACGCAAGGAAGTGCCTGGCAATCGGGACCCACTTGGTCGAAGCGTACGTAGCGTTGTCATTCTGGTCGCGAACGTGTACGTACATACTGGTCGATGTAGAGGCACGCACGTGTCATAGTAGAGGCACGCACGTAGCATGTACACATACGTACAACAGCCAGGGTGCAAGAAAGAAAATACGGCCACGTATGTGTACATACGGGCAGGGTCTCGAACGCCTACTCGCGCATACGTACGGCCAGGGCTCGTGTACATGGCTGGGTCGGAACAGAGAAACAACGTCGTCGTCGTGTTCATGGGGAGGCAACGGAATGCGTCGTGTTCATGGGGAGGCAATGAAATGTGTCGTGTTCATGGGGAGGCAACGAAATGCGTCGTGTTCATGAGGAGGCAACGAAATGCGTCGTGTTCATGGAGAGGCAACGGAACGCGTGGGAGCCAACCGGCTGGGTCAGAACGGAATGCATGGTCGTGTTCATCGGGAGGGCTTGGACGGAACAGACGATGGAAACGAGGCCTGGCGTACCGCACAACGGAGGAAACGGACCTCCTGTTGGGGAACGTAGTAATTTCAAAAATTTCCTACGCACACGCAAGATCATGGTGCTGCATAGCAACGAGAGGGGAGAGTGTTGTCTACGTACCCTCGTAGACCGAAAGCGGAAGCGTTAGCACAACACGGTTGATGTAGTCGTACGTCTTCACGGCCCGACCGATCAAGCACCGAAACTACGGCACCTCCAAATTCTAGCACACGTTCAGCTCGATGACGATCCCCGGACTCCGATCCAGCAGAATGTCAGGGAAGAGTTCCGTCAGCACAATGGCGTGGTGACGATCTTGATGTTCTACCGCCACAGGGCTTCGCCTAAGCACCGCTACAATATTATCGGGGATTATGGTGGAGGGGGGCACCGCACACGGCTAAGAGATCAATGATCAATTGTTATGTCTTTGGGGTGCCCCTGCCCCCGTATATAAAGGAGCAAGGGGGGAGGAGGCCGGCCTAGGAGGAGGGCGCGCCAAGGGGGGAGTCCTACTCCCACCGGGAGTAGGACTCCTCCTTCCCTTGTTGGAGTAAGAGAGAAGGAAAGAGGGGGAGAGGAACAAGGAAAAGGGGGATGCACCCCTTGTCCAATTCGGACCAGAGGGGGGCGCGCGCCTCCTTCCTTTTGGCCTCTCTCCTCTATTCCCGTATGGCCCAATAAGGCCCATATACTCCCCGGCGAACTCCCATAACTCTCCGGTACTCCAAAAAATACCCGAATCACTCGGAACCTTTCCGATGTCTGAATATAGTCGTCCAATACATCGATTTTTACATCTTGACCATTTCGAGACTCCTCGTCATGTCCCCGATCTCATTCGGGACTCCGAACTCCTTCGATACATCAAAACTCATAAACTCATAATATAACTGTCATCGTAACCTTAAGCGTGCGGACCCTACGGGTTCGAGAACAATGTAGACATGACCGAGACACGTCTCCGGTCAATAACCAATAGCGGAACCTGGATGCTCATATTGGCTCCCACATATTCTACGAAGATCTTTATCGGTCAAACCGCATAACAACATACGTTGTTCCCTTTGTCATCGGTATGTTACTTGCCCGAGATTTGATCGTCGGCATCTCAATACCTAGTTCAATCTCGTTACCGGCAAGTCTCTTTACTCGTTCCGTAATACATCATCCCGCAACTAACTCATTAGTTGCAATGCTTGCAAGGCTTATAGTGATGTGCATTACCGAGTGGGCCTAGAGATACCTCTCCGACAATCGGAGTGACAAATCCTAATCTCGAAATACGCCAACCCAACAAGTACCTTCGGAGACACCTGTAGAGCACCTTTATAATCACCCAGTTACGTTGTGACGTTTGGTGGCACACAAAGTGTTCCTCCAGTAAATGGGAGTTGCATAATCTCATAGTCATAGGAACATGTATAAGTCATGAAGAAAGCAATAGCAACAAAGTAAACAATCAAGTGCTAAGCTAACGAAATGGGTCAAGTCAATCACATCATTCTCCTAATGATGTGATCCCGTTAATCAAATGACAACTCATGTCTATGGTTAGGAAACATAACCATCTTTGATCAACGAGCTAGTCAAGTAGAGGCATACTAGTGACACTCTTTGTCTATGTATTCACACATGTATTATGTTTCCGGTTAATACAATTATAGCATGAATAATAAACATTTATCATGATATAAGGAAATAAACAATAACTTTATTATTGCCTCTAGGGCATATTTCCTTCAGTCTCCCACTTGCACTAGAGTCAATAATCTAGTTCACATCGCCATGTGATTTAATACCAATAGTTCACATCACCATGTGATTAACACCCATAGTTCACATCAACATGTGACCAACACCCAAAGGGTTTACTAGAGTCAATAATCTAGTTCACATCGCTATGTGATTAACACCCAAAGAGTACTAAGGTGTGATCATGTTTTGCTTGTGAGAGAAGTTTAGTCAACGGGTCTGCCACATTCAGATCCGTACGTATTTTGCAAATTTCTATGTCAACAATGCTCTGCACGGAGCTACTCTAGATAATTGCTCGCACTTCCAATATATATCCAGATTGAGACTTAGAGTCATCTGGATCAGTGTCAAAACTTGTATCGACGTAATCCTTTACGACGAACCTTTTGTCACCTCCATAATCGAGAAACATATCCCTATTCCACTAAGGATAATTTTGACCAATGTCCAGTGATCTACTCCTAGATCACTATTATACTCCCTTGCCAAACTCAGGGCAGGGTATACAATAGGTCTGGTACACAGCATGGCATACTTTATAGAACCTATGGCTGAGGCATAGGGAATGACTTTCATTCTCTCTCTATCTTCTATCGTGGTCGGGCTTTGAGTCTTACTCAACTTCACACCTTGTAACACAGGCAAGAACTCCTTTTTAACTGTTTCATTTTGAACTACTTCAAAATCTTGTCAAGGTATGTACTCATTGAAAAACTTATGAAGCGTCTTGATCTATCTCTATAGATCTTGATGCTCAATATGTAAGCAGCTTCACCGAGGTCTTTCTTTGAAAAACTCCTTTCAAACATTCCTTTATGCTTTGCAGAATAATTCTACATTATCTTCGATCAACAATATGTCATTCACATATACTTATCAGAAATGTTGTAGTGCTCCCACTCACTTTCTTGTAAATACAGGATTCACCACAAGTCTCTATAAAACTATATGCTTTGATCAACTTATCAAAGCGTATATTCCAACTCTGAGATGCTTGCACCAGTCCATAGATGGATCGCTGGAGCTTGCATATTTTGTTAGCACCTTTAGGATTGACAAAACCTTCTGGTTGCATCATATACAACTCTTCTTTAATAAATCCATTAAGGAATGCAATTTTGTTTATCCATTTGCCAGATTTCATAAAATGTGGCAATTGCTAACATGATTCGGACAGACTTAAGCATAGATACGAGTGAGAAACTCTCATCGTAGTCAACACCTTGAACTTGTCGAAAACCTTTTTGCGACAATTCTAGCTTTGTAGATGGTAACACTACTATCAGCGTCCGTCTTCCTCTTGAAGATCCATTTAATCTCAATGGCTCGCCGATCATTGGGCAAGTCAATCAAAGTCCATTCTTTGCTCTCATACATGGATCTCATCTCAGGTTTCATGGCCTCAAGCCATTTCGCGGAATCTGGGCTCATCATCGCTTCCTCATAGTTCGTAGGTTCGTCATGGTCAAGTAACATGATCTCCAGAACAGGATTACCGTACCACTCTGGTGCGGATCTCACTCTGGTTTACCTACAAGGTTCGGTAGTAACTTGATCTGAAGTTACATGATCATCATCATTAGCTTCCTCACTAATTGGTGTAGTAGTCACAGGAACAAAATTTTGTGATGAACTACTTTCCAATAAGGGAGCAGGTACAGTTACCTCATCTAGTTCTACTTTCCTCCCACTCACTTCTTTCGAGAGAAACTCCTTCTCTAGAAAGGATCCATTCTCAGCAATGAATATCTTGCCTTTGGATCTGTGATAGAAGGTGTACCCAACATTTTCTTTTGGGTATCCTATGAAGATTTACTTTTCCGATTTGGGTTCGAGCTTATCATGTTGAAACTTTTTCACATAAGCATCACAGTCCCAAACTTTAAGAAATGACAGCCTAGGTTTCTTGCCAAACCATAGTTCATACGGTGTCATCTCAACGGATTTAGATGGTGCCCTATTTAACGTGAATGCAGTTGTCTCTAATGCATAACCCCAAAACGATAGTGGTAGATCGGTAAGAGACATCATAGATCGCACCATATCTAATAAAGTACGGTTATGACGATCGGACACACCATTACACTGTGGTGTTCCAGGTGGCGTGAGTAGTGAAACTATTTCACATTGTTTTAACTGAAGGCCAAACTCTTAACTCAAATATTTTACCTTAGCAATCATATCGTAGAAACTTTTATTTTCTTGTTACGATGATTCTCCACTTCACTCTAAAATTCTTTGAACTTTTCAAATGTTTCAGACTTGTGCTTCATTAAGTAGATATACCCATATCTGCTCAAATCATCTGTGAAGGTCAGAAAATAATGATACTTGCCGTGAGACTTAACACTCATCGGACTGCATACAGCAGTATGTATTATTTCCAATAAGTCAGTTGCTCGCTCCATTATTCCGGAGAATGGAGTCTTAGTCATTTCATGCGCTTTACACCAATATGACCTAAACGGCAGTGCCACAAATAAGTTGCACTATCATTATTAACTTTGCATCTTTTGGTTTCAATATTATGAATATGTGTATCACTACGATCGAGATCCAACGAACCATTTTCATTGGGCGTGTAACCATATAAGGTTTTATTCATGTAAACAGAACAACAATTTATTCTCTTACTTAAATGAATAACCGTATTGCAATAAACATGATTAAATCATATTCATGCTCAACGCAAACACCAAATAACACTTATTTAGGTTCAACACTAATCCCGAAAGTATAGGGAGTGTGCGATGATGATCATATCAATCTTGGAACCACTTCCAACACACATCGTCATTTCACCCTTAACTAGTCTCTGTTCATTCTGCAACTCAAGTTTCGAGTTACTACTCTTAGCAACTGAACCAGTATCAAATACCGAGGGGTTGCTACGAACACTAGTAAAATACACATCAATAATCTGTATATCAAATATACCTTTGTTCACTTTGCCATCCTTCTTATCCGCCAAATACTTGGGGCAGTTCCGCTTCCAGTGACCAGTCCCTTTGCAGTAGAAGTACTTAGTCTCAGGCTTAGGACCAGACTTGGGCTTCTTCACTTGAGCAGCAACTTGCTTGTCGTTCTTCTTGAAGTTCCCCTTCTTCCCTTTGCCCTTTTCTTGAAACTAGTGGTCTTGTCTACCATTAACACTTGATATTTTTCTTGATTTCTACCTTTGTTGATTTCATCATTACGAAGAGCTTGGGAATCGTTTCCGTTATCCCTTGCATATCATAGTTCATCATGAAGTTCTACTAACTTGGTGATGGTGACTAGAGAATTTTGTCAATCACTATCTTATCTGGAAGATTAACTCCCACTTGATTCAAGCGATTGTAGTACCCAGACAATCTGAGCACATGCTCACTGCTTGAGCTATTCTCCTCCATCTTTTAGCTATAGAACTTGTTGGAGACTTCATATCTCTCAACTCGGGTATTTGCTTGAAATATTAACTTCAACTTCTGGAACATCTCATATGGTCCATGACGTTCAAAACGTCTTTGAAGTCCCGATTCTAAGCCATTAAGCATGGTGCACTAAACTATCAAGTAGTCATCATATTGAGCTAGCCAAACGTTCAGAACATCCGCATCTGCTCCTGCAATAGGTCTGTCACCTAGCGGTGCATCAAGGACATAATTCTTCTGTGCAGCAATGAGGATAATCCTCAGATCACGGATCCAATCCGCATCATTGCTACTAACATTTTTCAACTTAGTTTTCTCTAGGAACATATAAAAATTAAACGGGGAGCAACATCGCGAGCTATTGATCTACAACATAGATATGCTAATACTACCAGGACTAAGTTCATGATAAATTAAAGTTCAATTAATCATATTACTTAAGAACTCCCACTTAGACAGACATCCCTCTAATCTTCTAAGTGATCACGTGATCCATATCAACTAAACCATGTCCGATCATCACGTGAGATGGAGTAGTTTCAATGGTGAACATCACTATGTTGATCATATCTACTATATGATTCATGCTCGACCTTTCAGTCTCCGTGTTCCGAGGCCATATCTGTTATATGCTAGGCTCATCAAGTTTAACCTGAGTATTCCGCATGTGCAACTATTTTGCACCCGTTGTATTTGAACGTAGAGCCTATCACACCCGATCATCACATGTTGTCTCAGCACGAAGAACTTTCGCAATGGTGCATACTCAGGGAGAACACTTATACTTTGATAATTTAGTGAGGGATCATCTTATAATGCTACCGTCAATCAAAGCAAGATAAGATGTATAAACGATAAACATCACATGCAATCAATATAAGTGATATGATATGGCCATCATCATCTTGTACTTGTGATCTCCATCTTCGAAGTACCGTCATGATCACCATCGTCACTGGCGCGACACCTTGATCTCCATCGTAGCATCGTTGTCGTCTTGCCAATCTTATGCTTCCACGACTATCGCTACCGCTTAGTGATAAAGTAAAGCATTACATCACGATTGCATTGCATACAATAAAGCGACAACCATATGGCTCCTGCCAGTTGCCGATAACTCGGTTACAAAACATGATCATCTCATACAATAAAATTTAGCATCATGTCTTGACCATATCACATCACAACATGCCCTACAAAAACAAGTCAGACGTCCTCTACTTTGTTGTTGCAAGTTTTACGTGGCTGCTACGGGCTTAGCAAGAACCGTTCTTACCTACGCATCAAAACCACAACGATAGTTTGTCAAGTTGGTGCTGTTTTAACCTTCGCAAGGACCGGGCGTAGCCACACTCGGTTCAACTAAAGTTGGAGAAACTGACAACCGCCAGCCACCTGTATGCATAGCACGTCGGTAGAACCAGTCTCGCGTAAGCGTACGCGTAATGTCGGTCCGGGCCGCTTCATCCAACAATACCGCCGAACCAAAGTGTGACATGCTGGTAAGCAGTATGACTTATATCGCCCACAACTCACTTGTGTTCTACTCGTGCATAACATCAACGCATAAAACCTAGGCTCGGATGCCACTGTTGGGGAACGTAGTAATTTCAAAAATTTCCTACAAACACGCAAGATCATGGTGATGCATAGCAATGATAGGGGAGAGTGTTGTCCACGTACCCTCGTAGACCGAAAGCGGAAGCGTTAGCACAACGCGGTTGATGTAGTCGTACGTCTTCATGGCACGACCGATCAAGCACCGAAACTATGGCACCTCCGAGTTCTAGCACATGTTCAGCTCGATAACGATCCCCGGACTCCGATCCAGCAGAATGTTGGGGAAGAGTTCCGTCAATACGACGGCGTGGTGACGATCTTGATGTTCTACCGCCGCAGGGCTTCGCCTAAGCACCGCTACAATATTATCGAGGATTATGGTGGAGGGGGCACGGCACATGGCTAAGAGATCAATGATCAATTGTTATGTCTTTGGGGTGCCCCTGCCCCCGTATATAAAGGAGCAAGGGGGGAGGCGGCCGGCCTAGGAGGAGGGCGCGCCAAGGGGAGAGTCCTACTCCCACCGGGAGTAGGACTCCTCCTTCCCTTGTTGGAGTAAGAGAGAAGGAAAGAGGGGGAGAGGAACAAGGAAAAGGGGGCTGCACCCCTTGTCCAATTCGGACCAGAGGGGGGCGCGCGCCTCCTCCTTTTGACCTCTCTCCTCTATTCCCGTATGACCCAATAAGGCCCATATACTCCCCGGCGAATTCCCGTAACTCTCCGGTACTCTAAAAAATACCCGAATCACTCGGAACCTTTCCGATGTCCGAATATAGTCGTCCAATATATCGATTTTTACGTCTTGACCATTTCGAGACTCCTCGTCATGTCCCCGATCTCATCCGGGACTCCGAACTCCTTCGGTACATCAAAACTCATAAACTCATAATATAACTGTCATCGAAACCTTAAGCGTGCGGACCCTACGGGTTCGAGAACAATGTAGACATGACCGAGACACGTCTCCGATCAATAACCAATAGCAGAACCTGGATGCTCATATTGGCTCCCACATATTCTATGAAGATCTTTATCGGTCAAACCGCATAACAACATATGTTGTTCCCTTTGTCATCGGTATGTTACTTGCCCGAGATTCGATCGTCGGCATCTCAATACCTAGTTCAATATCGTTACTGGCAAGTCTCTTTACTTATTCCGTAATACATCATCCCGCAACTGACTCATTAGTTGCAATGCTTGCAAGGCTTATAGTGATGTGCATTACCGAGTGGGCCCAGAGATACCTCTCCGACAATTGGAGTGACAAATCCTAATCTCAAAATACGCCAACCCAACAAGTACCTTTGGAGACACCTGTAGAGCACCTTTATAATCACCCAGTTACGTTGTGACGTTTGGTGGCACACAAAGTGTTCCTCCGGTAAACGGGAGTTGCATAATCTCATAGTCATAGGAACATGTATAAGTCATGAAGAAAGCAATAGCAACAAACTAAACGATCAAGTGCTAAGCTAGCGAAATGGGTCAAGTCAATCACATCATTCTCCTAATGATGTGATCCCGTTAATCAAATGACAACTCATGTCTATGGTTAGGAAACATAACCATCTTTGATCAACGAGCTAGTCAAGTAGAGGCATACTAGTGACACTCTATTTGTCTATGTATTCACACATGTATTATGTTTCCGGTTAATACAATTCTAGCATGAATAATAAACATTTATCATGATATAAGGAAATAAATAATAACTTTATTATTTCCTCTAGGGCATATTTCCTTCACCTCCTACGTTCGGAACGGGGTCCTGTTGATCGGGAGGGGTCTGACGTACCGCAAAACGGAGGAAACGGACCTCCTACGGTCGAAAGGGGGGGTCCTGTTCATCGGGAGGGGTGTGGCGTACCACAAAATGGACGAAACGAACCTCCTATGGTCGAAACGGGGGTCCTGTTCATCGGGAGGGGTGTGGCATACCGCAAAACGGATGAAACGAACTTGTGTTGGAGCGCTACGGTCGAAACGGGGGTCCTGTTCATCGGGAGGGGTGTGGCGTACCGCAAAACAGGACTCCACGGGATACTGTTCATCTCCACCGTCGACCCCCTCCAGCCTCCATGAGCTACTGTTCATCCATCATCGACCTCCTCCAGCCTCCACCTGCGACTATTCATCCACGGGCTCCTGTTCATCCAGCCTCCACCGCGCGCTACTCCACTGGCTACTGTTCAACCAGCCCTCTCCACGGGCTCCTGTTCAACCACCCTCCGCGGGCTACTGTTCATCCTGCCCTCCACCGTCTACTGTTCATCCTGCCCTCCACGGGGTGGTCCTGTTCATCCAGCCCTCCACGGGGTCCTGTTCATCCAGCCCCAACCGACTCGATTGATCGGGGTCCTGTTCATCCAGAGGCAACACCATTGGGTCCTGTTCATCCACCCCCACCAGGAACTGTTCATCCACCCCCCCCCCCCGCAACGCTCATTGTTCATCCAGATGCAACATCGATCGGCTTTAGTTAGCAGCAGTGCGAAGGAATCGCTCGATCGGGTTCAGTTAATAGCCATCGATCGATCGCTCGGGTTCAGTAACGCGTAGCCTGCAGTGCAATCGCTTGGGTTCAGTTATAGCCCAACGCCTCGCTCGGGTTCAGTTAGAGCCAACGTCTCGCACACACGCGCGTACGTGTACGAGAGAAGCGCGCATCGCTCGGCCCCCGACCTCCCACCATAACCGGGAACTCCCGAAATTTTCCTCCCCCTCGCTTCTACCATGGTTTTTTCCGTCATGAATGGCCCAAAGAATGTCATGCAGCTGCGTCTTCGGCCCGCCCAGGACGAAAAGCCCATTTTCTGTCATGATTTTTTGTCATAGAAGTAGGAGCCCATCACATCTATGATGATACCGGGTTTTGTCACAATTATCGTCATAGAAGTGTCATATGTATGACAGAAAAAAAATTCGTTCAGCCCAAAATGTCACGGATGTGTCTTTTTTTTAGTGCATGGTCGTCTCACCAACTATTGCTTTTACAACTATTGCTCTCGCATAGCGATAAAGTAAAGCAATTACATGGGACCTGCATCTTATGCAATAAAGAGACAACCATAGGGCTTCTTCCAGTTGCCGATAACTTTAACAAAACATGATCATCTCATACAATGATTTATATCTCATCACGTCTTGACCATATCACATCACAACATGCTCTGCAAAAACAAGTTAGACGTCCTCTACTTTGTTGTTGCAAGTTTTACGTGGCTGCTACGGGCTGAGCAAGAACTGTTCTTACCTACGCATCAAAAACCACAACGCGGTATAGTGATTGCTTTTTGATCTTCAGAAAGAACCCTGTTCATTGAATCCGATTCAACTAAAGTTGGAGAAACAGACACCCACTAGCCACCTGTGTGCGAAGCACATCAGTAGAACCAGTGTCGCGTAAGCGTACACGTAATGTCGGTCTGAGCCGCTTCATCCAACAATGCCGCTGAATCAAGAATCAACTAGTGACGGCAAGCAATATGTATAAACCTGGCTCGTATGCCACTGTTGGGGAACACAGTAATTTCAAAAAAATTCCTACGCACACGCAAGATCACGGTGATGCATAGCAACGAGAGGGGAGAGTGTCGTCCACGTACCCTCGTAGACCGTAAGCGGAAGCGTTATGAGAACGCGTTTGATGTAGTCGTACGTCTTCACGATCCGACCGATCCAAGTATCGAACGTACGACACCTCCGAGTTCAGCACACGTTCAGCTCGGTGACGTCCCACGAACTCCGATCCAACAAAGCTTCGAGGGAGAGTTCTGTCAGCACGACGGCGTGATGATGGTGATGATGATGCTACCGATGCAGGGCTTCGCCTAAGCACCACTGATCGAGGTGGATTATGATGGAGGGGGCACCGCACACGGCTAAAAGATCAACTGATCAACTTGTGCATCCATGGGGTGCCCCCCCCGTATATAAAGAAGTGGAGGAGGGGTAGGGGCGGCCCTCTACTATGGCGCGCTCTGGGGAGTCATCGGGAGTAGGATTCCCCCCTTCCATGTAGTAGGAGTAGGAGAGAAGGAAAGGGAAAAGAGAAGAGAAGGAAGAAGGGGGCGGCGCCCCTCCCCCTAGTCAAATTCGGACTAGGCCTTGGGGGGGGGGTGCAGCCTCCTCTCTCTCTCTCTCTCTCTTTCCCCTAAAGCCCAATAAGGCCCATATACTCTCTGACGAATTCCCGTAACTCTCTGGTACTCCGAAAAATACCCGAATCACTCGGAACCTTTCCGATGTCCAAATATAGTCATTCAATATATCGATCTTTACGTCTCGACCATTTCGAGACTCCTCGTCATGTCCCCGATCTCATCCGGGATTGCGAACTACCTTCGGTACATCAAAACACATAAACTCATAATACTGATCGTCACAGAACGTTAAGCGTACGGACCCTACGGCTTCGAGAACTATGTAGACATGACCGAGACTCATCTCCGGTCAATAACCAATAGCGGAACCTGGATGCTCATATTGGATCCTACATATTCTACGAAGATCTTTATCGGTCAAACCGCATAACGGTATACGTTGTTCCCTTTGTCATTGGTATGTTACTTGCCCGAGATTCGATCGTCGGTATCTCAATACCTAGTTCAATCTCGTTACCGGCAAGTCTCTTTACTCGTTCCGTAATGGATCATCTCGCAACTAACTCAGTCACATTGCTTGCAAGGCTTATAGTGACGTGCATTACCGAGAGGGCCCATAGATACCTCTCCGACAATCAGAGTGACAAATCCTAATCTTGATCTATGCCAACTCAACAAGTACCATCGGAGACACCTGTAGAGCACCTTTATAATCACCCAGTTACGTTGTGACGTTTGGTAGCACACAAAGTGTTCCTCCAGTATTCAGGAGTTGCATAATTTCATAGTCTAAGGAACATGTATAAGTCATGAAGAAAGCAGTAGCAACAAACTAAACGATCATTGTGCTAAGCTAACGGAATGGGTCAAGTCAATCACATCATTCTCTAATGATGTGATCCCATTAATCAAATGACAACTCATGTCTATGCCTAGGAAACTTAACCATCTTTGATTCAACGAACTAGTCAAGTAGAGGCATACTAGTAACACTCTGTTTGTCTATGTATTCACACATGTACTAAGTTTCCGGTTAATACAATTCTAGCATGAATAATAAACATTTATCATGATATAAGGAAATAAATAATAACTTTATTATTGCCTCTAGGGCATATTTCCTTCATAGAATGCCCACCCCTGGACTGAAACTCGGCGATGGCGACGCGCATTGCAAGGACTCCGACCACCATCGGATGCAAAAGTATTTATTATACGGAGGAAAAAGGCGTACAAGATTTTGTGAGCATCTCTAGCCGTTGCCCCTCCAGGAGGCTAAAAAATCGCCGCTTGGGGGCGAGCCGACGTTAAAATTGGCTCTGGGGGCGATTGAGTTCCCAGCCGCCGCCCAAGGCATCGATATCGGCCCGTTTTTGCCGCAATTGTGCCTGCTTTTTGGCCCACTTCCGGCAAAAATCGGCCCGCTGTCGGCGCAAATCGGTCCATATTCGTCGTGGTTTGGCGCAAATTCAACAGAAGTTATTTTTTATCACATAGTTCATCACAGAAAATCAATAGAAATCAAATAGTTAACAACAAATAGTTCAATACAAATTATATAGTTCAACAAATAAAAACTCATATTTCATCACACGTCGAGCTAGGCGTTGCTCTTGAGCCTCCATAGGTGCTCCACCAGATCCTGTTGCCGTTGTTGATGCACCTGTGGGTCTTGGATCTCCTGACGCATATTGAGGAAGGCAGTCCAGGTTACCGGTAGCTGGTGATCTACTTGCGCAAGAGGACCCTGCCTGTAATATGGTTTAGTGTCAAACACTGGCTCTTTCTGCTCGCTCTAAATGATCATGTTGTGCAAGATGACACAACAAGTCATGATCTCCCACATTTGATCTTTCGGCCAGGTCTGAGCAGGGTATCGAACAACAGCAAATTAAGATTGGAGCACACCAAATGCCCGCTCGACATCCTTCCTGCAGGCCTCCTGAACCTTCGCAAAGTGGGAGTTCTTGCCTCTTGGCACGAGGTTTGAGATAGTCTTCACAAATGTAGACCATCTCGGATAGATGCCATCAGCTAGGTAGTATCCCTTGTTGTAGTGCCGCCCATTGATCTCGAAGTTCACCGGAGGAGAATGACCTTCAACAAGCTTGGCAAAGACAGGGGAGCACTGCAGCACGTTGATGTCATTGTGAGTTCCTGGCATACCAAAGAAGGAGTGCCAAATCCAGAGGTCCTGTGTGGACACTGCCTCAAGTACCACATTACAACCGCCTTTGGCGCCTTTGTACATCCCCTACCAAGCAAATGGACAGTTCTTTCATTTCCAATGCATGCAGTCGATGCTTCCAAGCATCCCAGGAAATCCTCTTGCTGCATTCTGTGCTAGGATCCGAGCAGTGTCTTCAGCATTGGGTGACCGCAAGTATTACGGTCCAAACACCGCCACCACTGCCCTGCAGAACTTGTAGAAACACTCAATGGTCGTGGACTCGGTCATGCACCCATAGTCGTCGAGTGAATCACCGGGAGCTCCGTATAAAAGCATCCTCATAGCTGTCGTGCACTTCTAGATTGAGGTGAACCTAAGTTTGCCAGTGCAATCCTTTTTGCACTTGAAGTAACTGTCGAACTCCCGAATGGAATTTACAATCCTGATGAAAAGCTTTCGGCTCATCCGATAACGGCGCCGAAATACTTTGTCGCCGTGCAGTGGAGCGTCGGTGAAGTAGTCGGGGTAGAGCATGCAATAGCATTCCAGACAATGCCGGTTCTTTGCTTTCAGCCGCCCCGGCGCCGAGCCACCTCGCCGCGGCTTTTCATTACTCGCAAGCAGGCTGGCGAGGACGGCGAGAACCATGAGATGCTCCTTGTCCTGGACGTCGGCATCGGCTTCCTCCTCCAGCAGCACTTCGAGCGCCTCCTCGTCGTCCGAGTCCATTGTCGAGCAGACAAATCGCCGAACACCTGGCGGGCGCGCAGCCGCCGGTATACCGCCTTGCGCGGCCGGAGCGCCGGGAAACTCGCCCAGAAGGTGGTGGAGAGGTTGCCGCGGTGAAACCTTCTCTCTTTTCCGGCGGGAAATGGCCTATCTAGCGGTGGTAGGCGGTGGGCGGCGCCGGGATCGGCAGGGTGGTGGCCGAGCGCGCGGGGGTGGGGGACGAATCTGGAAGATTGCCTTGACTTTTCGTCTGACAATGTGGCCCACGCATGCTTTTTCCTTCCCTAGAGCCCCCGAGCGCCCCCTAGTGCGCTGGGTTCGGTCTGGGATCGCATGGCCCCAAAACGGGCCGAGCCGGCAAATTTCGGCGTCTTACGGACGCGACTGGGTTTTTTTTCAACGCCGACGTGAAAAAAGTCGCCCCGGAGGCCTGTTGGGGCGTGGCTGGATATGCTCTTACTAGTAGGGTTTTAGGGTGTGTTTGGATTGTGGCCAAAGTGTATTTTATCAAAATTTTGGTCATGACTTAAGATTGGTCTTTGTTTGAATGGTTGTCAATTTTTTAGCATGTTAATAAACTCTAGCCAATTCATTTTTTCTGACAATGTTGACCAAATCATGGGCAACCAAAACCTCGTGACACAAACCAAACACACCTTAGAGCGTCCATCCCCGGCGGCGCAGCCCGAACCTCCCCCCTCCCGCGGCGATGCGCCAGCACGCCCCCGCCTACACGCCGGAGGCGGCCTCCGCGTCGGCCACGGGTGGCGCGGGCGAGCGGCACAGCCTGCCGGCGCTGCAGGCCAAGATGAAGCGCGACCCGGAGGGGTACGAGACGGAGCTCCGCCAGCTGCAGCGCCACTTCGAGTCCTCGGTGTTCCTCTTCCGGCAGCAGGCGGCGCTGTCGTCGTCCTCCTCGGGCGGCGGCGGCGGGGAGACGGCCAAGGAGCTCGGCGACCTTGCGCTCTTCCTCGCCCACGTCGCGCCCTTCTACCCCAACGACCTCGCCGACCTGCCCGACCACATCGGGGGCCTGCTCGACACCAACGCCCGCGCGCTGCCGTCCGGCCTCCGGGTGCACCTCGTGCAGGCACTCATACTGCTGGTCAATCGGAAGGTGAATTCCTGTTCAATTCATTAGTTGCCTTCAGATTGAAATTTGTTTGGTATTGGTGGGCAAGAAGAGATAATGAGCTATTGGTACGAATTATTGTTCAAATTCATTGATGTGGGGTCTGTTTATCGTGGTTAATGTATACGGCAGTTGACAAGATTTTTCTGCTAGTACATTGGGAAAATGTGTACCTCTTTCAGTTTTGCTTCTTATGACCACAGAAGATGTGTACCTGTTGGTACATTATAGGATATCAGCAAATTAGGCCGATGGGCTTTGCATTGTTCAGGAATTCATTCATACTGATACTACAGTAATGCAATGGCCGAAGCCTAGGATAAATCATCTCAACGGAAAGTTTTGAACTTTGACCTGAACTGTAACCACCACTGTTCCCAGAGTATATGGTCTTGGTTTTCTTCCTTCCAAATTTGATGTTCTATCAGCCCCATTAGGAAGTGTAACCGGACTGCGAGTCCGTGATTGTCTGGCTGTCATCTTTAAAATTTAAGGGCCTCTGGGTCGCAGTTGAGTTTCTAGACGCGTTTTTTATTTGGTAATGGAGGAGGACTAGAGAGTGGATTATTACCGAATGAAGAGCTTTTTTCTTTGCCTTGCGGAGTTCAGTTTTGCAATCTTATATCATTGCAATCTTTTGTTACTTAAATGTTTAGATTGTTGATCTGGAAGACACCATGGAGTTATTTATGGAGCTTCAAGTCATTGGAGACCGAGCAGTAAAAAAGCTTGCATTTTCACATATTGTACACAGCATCAGAAGGATGAATCAGAAGCACAAGAATGAAGCCAAGAATCGTAAACTGCAAGGCATCCTTTTTAAATTAGTACAGGTTTGCAACATCTTACACTTGATTTAAGAAGTATTATCATGCTTAACATTGTAGCTGGTAAGCATACACTTGAGGCCATTTCTCACCTCATCTGATTATTTCCTGTTTGTCAAGGCGAGGAAGAGTCGAGAGCAAAGAGGGCTTTTACTATCCTATGTGATCTTCACCGTCGAAGGGTCTGGTTTGATGACCGCACAGCAAATGCTATATGCGATGCTTGTTTCCATCCCTCTTCGAGGTACATTTTGTAAGGAAATGTAGGTGTTTGCTGTTGGTTGCTTCCCATCTAAAACAGTGTATTCTACATGCAGGCTTATGACAGCTGCTATTTCATTACTCATTGGGTATGAAAATGTTGAGCAAGAGGATGATAGTGATGCCAGTAGTGAAGATGAAGCAAGTCAAAACCCAAATATTATACTTAGTAAAGAAGATGTCTACAAGGTGATTTGGATGTTTTGAATATTGGGTCTCTATTGATAGTATTTTAGATCTTATGGTTTCACTTGTCTCTTCTAATGCATTCTGTCTTTTCTTGATATTTTTTTCTCAGGCAAATCACAAGGGTACCTCTGCTAGTAAGAAAAAGAAGAAAGCTAAATTGGAGCGTGTAGTTCGTAGTATGAAAAGGCAACAACGTAAATCCAATGAGGAGACTGGCTCCAATTACTATTCGCCCCTTACGTATTTAAAGGATCCCCAGGTAGAGTAACATCATAAATTTTTAAGCTGTGTCATTGTCACCATAAAATGAGATGCCACATCCACTTCTTGCTGTTGATGAGATAATCTTCTATTATGCTGAAACTCCTTTTGGGGCTCTTACAGGGTTTTGCAGAGAAACTCTTCTCTCGGCTACAGAAATGCAATGAACGATTTGAGGTTGGTCTTATTATTCCTATATCTAATATCCCTTCATGCTGCTGTGTTGTCCTTTTGGAGGTTGACATGGTTTCCTCGGTTACACAGTGACCATTATCAAGTTGGTGTCATAGATGTCTGTAATTTCTTATGTTGATGGTCAATCTTTCAAATGTTCGCTGATGCAGATTCTAACATTACTTGTATTGTGACACGAGTAAGAACAACCCTCAAAGTAGGAGAATACAGACTTAAATCTCAATTGTTGAATTGTGTACAGCAAGATCGGTTGCTCAGCTCACTAGGCGGTTAAAGGGTAGTCTACAAGGGTGTAATTATTAGAAGTGTCATCTGAAACCAAAAATAGGTTGCTTTAGGTGGCTGGCGTGAGCTAGTTTTCATCCAATGGTTAAGATTGTTAGATCCCGTTCTTATTTTTCGGCTTGTTCTGACTTCATATGCTCGCTATCATATCAACCTTTTCCACATTTAGCATGCGATTGCATGCTCTTCTGTAGCTTAGGCTTCTGCCACTTTTTGGTGAACACGAACCATTTCAGTTTAAAGGAAAACCATTGCATGTGCAGGTAAGGATGATGATGTTGAAGGTCATAGCAAGGACTATTGGCCTGCATCACTTGGTTTTGTTGAACTTCTATCCATATCTTCAAAGATATGTTCAAGTATGTTACTTAACTGAGAGTATGCCTAGCCTGCATCAGCCTTTGAAAAATTGCTAGTTCTATTCTATGCTGATATGGTCATATATTCCTTTACCCTTATGCAATGCAGCCTCACCAACGAGATGTGACTACTCTACTTGCTGCAGCAGTACAGGCTTGCCATGAGATGGTTGGACACTGTACTTTCCCCCTGTATTTTGTAACCAATGATGTCACTTCTCTGGATATTTTAAATGCAACGAAATTAATTTGTTTCTTTTGCAGGTGCCTCCTGATGCTGTTGAACCGCTGTTCAAGCAGATAGTAAATCAATTTGTGCATGATCGTTCCCGTCCGGAGGTTTGCACGACTCGCTTATTCATCATTTGAAGTGTGTGTACTTCCTGATTAACGTGAGCATATGTCTAACTAATTGACTTCTTTTAGGCTATTGCTGTTGGCCTGAATGTTGTGAGAGAGATCTGCATGCGAATTCCTTTGGTACTTACTTTGCTCTTCTCTGACATCCCAGTTTCAGACTTCTGTGCATTTACTTAGTTTGTGGTGCTACCTTAAAAGACTCATGGATGGTACACTGAAAAGATTGTGATAGTTGTGTGACTAAAAGTTTTAAGCATAACTAAATGAAGACGCGTAGACTCGGCTATACATGACCAGGCTTCGTTTATTTAATTTTAGTAGTGGTCTACCATATTGTCGATCTTGAGCTTGGAAAGTTTCACTGGTGCTGTTCTTTTATGCTTGTAAACTAAACGTGCAGTCTTGCATACCTTGTGTCCTTGGGTCCTCTATGGATTCTAGAATGCCCAGGAAGATACTACTGGTTCCTTTACTCACTTAACTTCCTTTGATTCTTCCTCTAAATCGGCAGATGATGAATGAGGATCTACTCCAAGACCTTGTTTTATATAAGAAGTCCCACGAGAAAGCTGTTTCTATTGCCGCTCGCTCACTTATCACATTATTCAGGGAGGTCAGATATTTTCTTGCAGATTCTGTGTCTGTTTTGGCATTTGCAGTTTTGTTTCACTTAGCTAAACCTACTTTTTTTCTGAATTCAGATCTGTCCTTCATTGTTAGTCAAGAAAGATCGTGGCCGTCCTATTGATCCAACTGCTCGGCCAAAAGCATTTGGAGAAACCACTATTGCTAGTGATGTGCCTGGAGCTGAGTTGCTAGATGAAGAGATGTCACCAGAGGGGGGTTCAGACGATGAGTCTGATGCTTTTGATTCCGATGACGAGGAAGTGTTGCCATCTGCGAGTGGTACCCGGCAAAGTTTGGAGAGTTTATCAAACAAGCTTGATGCTAGTGAAGATCATGAAGATGAAGTATCTGGGGAACAAGATGATGCAGAGGAACTAGACGAGGATGATAGTGATGACGATATGGATGAACTAGATGACGACTCTAACGTGGATGGTGATACTGATGCGTCTGATGAGGATGAAGATGAGGAGCTCAATGAAGATTCAGAGAATGAAGACTCGGACAGGAGGTTGAAGACAGTGATGAGGGGGATAAATCAAAGGGCAGCGGTTCCAAGGTGCAGAAGAGAAAGTTAAGTGATTATATTGGACAACTTGATGCTGCAGATGCAAGCCTTCGAGCTCTGAAGAAGTTAGCAGGAGCTAAGAAGGCTGAAGCCTCAACAGATGAAGCTGGCAGAATTTTCGGCGATGAAGATTTTAAGCGCATAAAAGAGCTCAAGGTATGTGAATTTCGCATAGCTTCTCTACTTCTGTTATACATTCATTCATTGTGTTTCAAGCTTAGAGTACCTACTCTTGTTCAAAACTAAAATTGCTGTTAAGCAAACATTTTACTGAAAGTGCATGAGTTTCAGGCAAAGAAAGCAGCAAAGTTGGCTTTGGTTCAACATGGGCTCAGCAAGGGTGACACAAGATCAGTGACCTTCAAACTTCCTTCTACTGATGAGCTTAGCTTGAAGCGCGTTGATCCATCGGAGCTCGCGGTATCCTCTCGCTCCCCGCACACAAAATCACATACATTTTATCTATATAAACTATTCTTCCCCACCTACCGCACGCGCAAAAGCACATACACTTGACCTGTATAAACTATTTATGCAGGCTCACGTCAAGAGAAAGATGACCAAGGAAGAGAGATTAGAGATGGTGAAAGCTGGAAGGGAGGATAGAGGAAAATACCAAGCAAGAGCAGCTATTAAACAGAAAAAGGTAACCCAAGAACCTTATTTCCTTATGTTAGCCTGGGCTACATGTTCGTGGCTGGTGAAAATGTGATCTCGGTGGCATTCCATATACGACATGGATGCTGTAATGTTTTCTTCTGCGGTTTTTTGTTTGACCTTCTATTCCTTGTCTGATCACTTTCTTTTTGGTGTCTGTTAGACGGGTGGCTCGAGCAATAAGCAGAAACAGCACCAGAAGAGGATGCCTCTGGCGGCAAAGAGAGCAAAGGCAGCGCGTTCTCGCCAGGAGAAGAAGACCAAAGCGAAGCACTCAGGAAAGCAGTTCAGGGGACGGAAGGCCTGGAAATAATGAGGGCTTGTGTTTGCTTCTTTGCAATTGGTGCCCGGAAATTTTGACTGTCGTAAGGATATTGTGTATGATATGTTTACATACGATATGCAGTTTACAGCAAGGCCGTATTTTAGTTGTTGCGTGGAAGGAAAAATGTGATGAACGACGAGGATGTATATGGGAAGAAAGAGACTAAGGGGGTGTTTGGATTCCCTCCGCTCCGGACTCAGCTCCGCGGAGCTGGCGGAGCTGCGGGCTAAAATAGTGTAGTTGGAAAGTAGGCACTCCGCAGATCCTGTAATTCTGCGGAGCCGGTGGAGAGCCGAACAGGCCCTAAATGTTTAGTAGTAGGAAACTTTTGATTCACCCGGCTGAAAAGAGACGCTGAGTTCGGGACGCAAAGTTATTGCTCCCGAGCACATTTGCAACCAGATGAACAGTAACACCGAAAAACATTGAAAAAAACTTCAAAAAATTATGATTTTTTGGCAAACTTTGACAAATTATCTAAGTGCTTGCAAAGTTTTGTCGAGGAATCACATTCGTGGAAGATGTGCCAAAAAAACAAAAACAAAATCGATGCTCCGAAAATGCTACTTTTGAAAGCAATTTTGGAGCATTGATTTTTTTTTTGCCGCGACTTCCACGGATGTGATTTCATCATGAAACCTTGCAAGCACATAGAACATTTGTCAAAATTTACCACAAAAAAATCAGACATTTTGAACTTTTTTTCAATGTTTTTTGGTGTTACTGTTCATCGCGAGCTGATGAGCTCGCGAGCAGAAGGGGACTTCCATTGAGTTCGTGGCTTTTCTCCTCCCATCTTTCCCTCATCAGCCAGAATCGACAGGTGAAGACCTCCCATCTTTCACTCCTCCTTTAGGATCGACAGGAAAGAAATCACTCCCATGGCCAACCACCGCGCTTCAAACCGGTAGGACTAATGCCACCCACTCGCAGGGGACGCGTCGCGCTGCAAATAAACCGCAACATGGTCCATGTAAAATGGGTGACCAAAAGGTCCACGTGTTTCCGACGTTATGCAAGCTAAAGGTGATTGCAATATACTCCATGTTGCAAACGTTCACATGCGACTTGACGAGCTGACACGGCACAGCAGCAAGCACAATATGGCTTATGTTGCAGTTGGCAAGCGCAACATGGCCAGTGCTGCAAACGGATGGGTCGCCCTGAACGACTGACCGCATGTTGGGGACAACCGCCACACCTTAAACTCCTGAGCAATCCGCTGCTGAATCGACTGGAGCGAGACCGACTCCCCATGGAGGATAACCTATTTCCAATGCCGCCATAAGCACCAGAACACCAGAACCAAGCAGGTCAAGATATCATGAGCTAGTCGCGACAACACACTTGGCAGTCCACCAAGCTACAAGATTCAAATTTGTCGCTGTCATGCACTCCATCTGGCCCCACCTGAGCAACACTGAGGCCCATACCCGATGAATCACCACACCGGCAAGGTCTTCTAGTCCTGATCACACAACAGACAAGCGGTAGGGTGAGGAATTCCATGCCGATGTGGACGATCAGCTGTCGAGCAATGTTCGCAGGCCAGAAGCCAAGTAAAAAAACGACACATATATAGACGGAGCACGTGAGCACCAAATCCAAGGCGATCGCGGGCCAGAAGCCAAGCAAAAAAGCGGCATATATATAGGCGGAGCATGGGAGCACCAAATCCACAACGTCCCGTCTGGCTCCGACGACCAAATGATGGAGTCAGGCACCCCATGCACCTGCTAGCACCTGTGAATTTGAGGATTTGCCACAGGTTTCTTTGCACTTTGAGGATTTGCCCCTCTTCTTTTTGTCATCAATTATTTGCCACAACTTTCCCAGATTCTTGATGATTTGCCCTTATGCACATTTTAGAATTACACGATAAAATCTTTGACCAAACTAGCACTTAGCCCAAATTAGGCAACTCGCGTTCAGCCATCCCATTTACCTTGTCTGTTTGTGCGTATCCCACTGCTCGCCATGACTCACAGTCGCGTCTTGCCGTTGGTATGCCTTGTTGTGATCCTACTAGTTGTGCCACTCCTCTCCCCGTGCTACGCAGCTGCTTGGCGCCGTGCCTCCTCTCGGTCGTCGTTTTGCTGTGTTGCTGCCTCCCCGTATCTCCTCCATGAACGTGGGTCGTTGCCGTGCTCTTCCACCTCGCGCTCCTTCACAACCACCTCCACACTACAAAAAAAAAAAGACACATCCGTAACATTTTAGACCGAACGAATTTTTTTTCCTGTCATACATATGACACTTCTATGACGATAATTGTGACAAAACCCAGTATCATCATAGATGTGGCGGGCTCCTACTTCTATGACAAAAAATCATGATAGAAAATGGCCTTTTCGTCCTGGGCGGGCCGGAGACGCAGCTGCATGACATTCTTTGGACCGTCCATGACGGAAAAAACCATGGTAGAAGCGAGGGGGAGAAAAATTTCGGGGAGTTCCCGGTTACGGTGGGAGGTCGGGGGCCGAGCGATGCGCGTTTCTCTCGTATACGTACGCGCGTGTGTGCGAGGCGTTGGCTCTAACTGAACCCGAGCGAGGCGTTGGGCTCTAACAGAACCCGAGCGATTGCACTGCAGGCTACACGTTACTGAACCCGAGCGATCGATAGATGGCTGTTAACTGAACCCGATCGAGCGATTCCTTGGCTACTGCTGCTAACTGAAGCCGATCGATGGGATGAACAGTGAGCGTTGCAGGGGGGGGGGGTTGGATGAACAGTGAGCGGTGGCGTTGCCTCTGGATGAACAGGACCCCGTGGTGTGGTGGAGGGCTGGATGAACAGTAGACGGTGGAGGGGTGCCCGTGGAGGGGTGGATGAACAGGACCCCGTGGTGTGGAGGGCAGGATGAACAGTAGACGGTGGAGGGGTGCCCGTGGAGGGGTGGTTGAACAGGACCCCGTGGTGTGGAGGGCTGGATGAACAGTAGACGGTGGAGGGGTGGTTGAACAGTAGCCGGTGGAGTAGCGCGCGGTGGAGGCTGGATGAACAGGAGCCCGTGGAGGCTGGAGGAGGTCGACGGTGGATGAACAGTAGCTCGTGGAGGCTGGAGGGGGTCGACGGTGGAGATGAACAGTATCCCGTGGAGTCCCGTTTTGCGGTACGCCACACCCCTCCCGATGAACAGGACCCCCGTTTCGACCGTAGCGCTCCAACACAAGTCCGTTTCCTCCGTTTTGCGGTACGCCACACCCCTCCCGATCAACAGGACCCCCGTTTCGACCGTAGGAGGTCCGTTTCCTCCGTTTTGCGGTACGCCACACCCCTCCCGATCAACAGGACCCCCGTTTCGACCGTAGGAGGTCCGTTTCCTCCGTTTTGCGGTACACCACACCCCTCCCGATCAACGGGTCCCCCGTTTCGACCGTAGGAGGTCCGTTTCCTCCGTTGTGCGGTACGCCAGGCCTCGTTTCCATCGCCTCTTCTGTCCAAGCCCTCCCGATGAACACGACCACGCATTCCGTTCCGACCCATGAACACGACGACGACGTTGTTTCTCTGTTCCGACCCAGCCATGTACACGAGCCCTCGCCGTACGTATGCGCGAGTAGGCGTTCGAGACCCCGATCGTATGTACACATACGTGGCCGTATTTTCTTTCTTGCACCCTGGCCGCCTCTACTACGACACGTGCGCGCCTCTACATCCACCAGTATATATGTACGTACACGTTCGCGACCAGAATGACAACGCTACGTACGCTTCGACCAGGTGGGTCCCGACTGTCAGGCACTTCCTTGCCTGCGAAGATGTAGCTGGTGGGTCCCAGCAGTCAGGGGGCGAAATACGGTGGCCCGTCCGGTGGGTCCCCGCTGTCAGGTGGAGGAATAATTATTTTGCACGTAATAAGGAGGCACTTCCTTGCTGCGGCCGTGGACCCAGCTGTCAGCCTCTCCACGTACAGTCCACGTCCGATGGAAGTCGTTCCTTGACCACGTTGACCACGCCGCGCCGAGAGCACCAGGGCGGTGGACGACGGCGAGGCCTAGGAAGGGGACGACGGGGAGCCGGGGAACCCGCGGCAGTGGAAGCCCCGCGCGCGCGGAGAGGAGTACGAGGGTTCACTGGTTCGGCTGCGGTGTGAGGCTGCCGTCGCCGCAGGGCCTGGCCAGCGGTGGGAATAGTAGGGGGCGGTGAGGCCTCCGCGGCAGCACAGCCGGCCACGGGAGGCAGGAGCATGCGGCACGACCGGCGCTGCTTTGGGCGGCTGGAGCAAGAAGACCAGAGGTTGAAGAAGCACTACGGCCGTTGGATGGACATCGTACGGTCACTGGAGCTAGAATCGTTCATATTGACTAAGTTGACAAAGCCCTTCGTCCCCGTCAACTTAGTAGGCCCACAAGTCAGCCTCCCACCAAGGTGGGTCCCAGCTAGCCGGGGGAGTATTCATTTTTTTGTGCGTAATAAGGAGGCACTTCCGGTGGGTCCGAGCTGACAGCGGGGGGAACGTTTTTTTCGCGAAATACGGTGGCCCGTCCGGTGGGTCCCAGCAGTCAGGGGGAAACGATTTTTTTCGCAAAATACTGGTGGCCCGTCCGGTGGGTCCCTGCTGTCAGGTGGAGGAATAATTATTTTCCGCGTAATAAGGAGGCACTTCCTTGCGGCTGCCGTGGACCCAGCTGTCAGCCTCTCCACGTACAGTATTCTTCCGATGGAATTCGGTCGTTGACCACATTGACCACGGCGCGCCGACAGCACCACGGCGGTGGACGACGGCGAGGCCTAGGAAGGGGACGACGCGGAGCCGGGGAAGACGCGGCAGTGGATGCCCACGCGGAGAGGAGTACGAGGGTTCACTGGTTCGGCTGCGCTGCCGTCGCCGCAGAATAACAGGGGGTGTGGGTGAGTGGAGTGGAGGGATGGCCTGGCCAGCGGTGGGAGTAGTATGGGGGCGGTGAGGCCTCCGCGGCAGCACAGCCGGCCACGGGAGGCAGGAGCAGGCGGCACGACCGGCGCTGGTTTGGGCGGCTGGAGCAAGAAGACCAGAGGTTGAAGAAGCACTACGGCCGTTGGATGGACATCGTACGGTCAGTCGAGCTAGAATCGTGCATATTGACTAAGTTGACAAAGCCCTTCGTCCCCGTCAACTTAGTAGGCCCACTATACTGGGTCCCAGCTAGCAGGGGGAGTATTCATTTTTTTGTGCGTAATAAGGAGGCACTTCCTTGCGTGCGAAGATATAGCTGGTGGGTCCGAGCTGTCAGCGGCGGTAACGTTTTTTTCGCGAAATACAGAGGCCGTTTCGGTGGGTCCCAGATGTCAGGTGGAGGAAATCATTATTTTGCGCGTAATAAGGAGGCATTTCCTTGCGTGCGGCCGTGGACCCAGCTGTCAGCCTCTCCACGTACAGTCCACTTCAGATGCATGTCGGTCGTTGACCACGCTGACCACGCCACGCCGAGAGCACCAGGGCGGTGGACGACGGCGAGGCCTAGGAAGGGAACGACACGGAGGCAGGGAAGACTCGGCCGTTGTTTTTGTTTCCCACGCGGAGGGGAGTACGACTGTACGAGGGTTTACTGGTTCGTCTGCCGTCGCCGGAGAATAACAGCAGGTGTGGGTGAGTAGAGGGATGGCTAGGCCAGCGATGGGAGTACGGTGGGGCGGTGAGGCCTGCGCGGCAGCACAGCCGGCCGCGGGGAGGAGGGAGCAGGCAGTCCCGCCGGCGCTTGTTTGAGCGGCTGGAGCAGGAAGAGCAGAGATTGAAGAAGCACGACGGCCGTTGGATGGACATCCAACAGTATACAGGCCATCTGTGGAAAGCCTCAAATCTGTGGAAAACAGCATACAACCCATCTGCCATTATTTCAAATAATTTACAGCCCATTTGCTAATTCTTACGGGTTTTTTTGGAGCCCATATTCTTTATGTTAGCATTACAGCCCATATTGTGGCCACGGTTAAAAAATTATACGAAATTTTGCATATGTCGGTGCGGTCTGAACTGTTTTTAATCCCGAAATTTCGAGTCACATTCAGACTGATTTTAAAAATAAATGTATATCAATATAAAATCCAATAAATTGTCCACGCATAAAAATCAATGCAATTTAAAATCTTGAAATGAAAAAAAGATATTTGAAAATAATTGCCAGTTTGATGTGTTTTAAAAATGTACAGCCCATTTCTCATTACTGATAGGCCACTCTCCTCGTCTTGAAAGATTTGCAGCCCAACAGGCCTGATAAAGCGACTTACTTGACAAATCACAAAAAAACTGGGCTAGCCATTTTCAGAAAGAAAAAAAACTACTGGGCTGGTCTGTGGTAAACATAAAAGAAAAGGCTGTCTAGACAGGCCAGAGTGTCCCGCACAGCCCAGTTGACACCCTGCTTCCGTCTCAAAAACAAATTAGATAAATGCCACTCCAATTATGGCGATTCATAAAAATGCCACTGCAATTTCCAAACTTTGAAAAATGCCACTGCAATTTTTGCAAACTTTGAAAAACGCCACTGCAGTTTGCAAACTTTGAAAAACGCCACTCCAGACTTCGAAAAATGCCACTAGAAATGGCATGAAATGGCATTTTTCAAAGTTTGGAAATTGCAGTGGCATTTCTCGGATACACCAGATTTGGAGTGGCATTTATCAAATTAACCCAAAACAAAAATAACTGGGCGAGCTGCTGGGTCCCTGGTGTCAGCCGCTCGTTGTGCAATTCTCTCGTTTATTGACTACGTTGACAATGGCATGGGACCCAGATGTCAGAAATCCACTAGGAGGAGCCATTTTTTATTGGCTTGAAATAAGGAGGCACTTGCTTGCGTACTGCCATGACCTTGGCGGGTCCCTGCTGTCATCCTCTCCACGTACAATCATCTCCTGATTGTGTACGCGTCAACTTGCTAGGCCCACAAGTCAGCCTCTAAACCGTGGAGGACAAATACAACCCATTTAAAAAAATAACAGCCCATTCCATACGTTCAAACGGAAAGTTCAACATTCAGAGCAAAGTAACAGGTCTGATCCACATATAGAGTACTGAACTTCCACGTTGACAACCATCATAGCCAAGTGAACTATCTACTCCCACTAACACTCTAGTAGCGTACAAGTACTAACTTACTCTTAGCTAACTAGACGATGCCGGCCGCCATCTGCTGTCCATGCTAAACGCCGGCACCGGCGTCCTCCGCCTCGCCTCGGACTTGCCAGAGGTGCGATAGGGCGCGTTGCTCGCGCGCGTTGGCCCTTTCCATGCCGGCGTGGTCCACCGAAGCTTCGGCTTCCAAGCGGGAAACCCACTTGACGAGCTGGTAGTAAAAATCGGCGTCGCGAACGCGTGCGTGCCCGACAGCCTCCAGGGCTATTTGCCGGGCGCCGGCCTCCACGTAGTCGGCCCAGTTGCGGGCGCTCTGCTCGCGACTCAGAGCGTCGGTGCGCTGCTGCTCCATGTCCCGCTGGCGGCGCAAATCGGCGAGACGCTGCTCCTCCGCCATGCGGTCGCGCTCCAACAACTCCTCGATCTCCGCATTGCCATCTAAAGACAGATAGAATGCCTCCTCCCTCCGTCTGCCTTCCGGTGAAAACCCGAACACTAGTTCCGGCGGTGACCGCCTCCGGCGTCGCCTACCGCGGACGGGCGGGGGCATGGCGGACGTGGCGAGCGACGTCGGGCCGGTGGGGGCTTATGAGGATATGGCGAGTTGGGTCACGGTGGCACCTGAGAAGGCCGGGAAACAGTACTTATAGGCGGAAGGTAGCGCGACGGTCATCGGAATTCAATGCATAATGGCTTAGCGCGCCAGCTTGCCGTGGAAAACTAGAGAAACTGAAATTATGACTGTGCCGTCCCGTCCCGTCTGGGTCGCACGCCGGCATGGCGGTCAAACGAGTGCACTCGAATCATCTCCCTCCTTGTCAATAATGATTCCACGGATTTAAAGCGTATCTTTTTTCGCATCAGTTAGCTGCCTTAATTACGGCCGGCTGCATGCAGGCACTCAGAATCGCTCGCAGGCAGTACGCGAAGCAGCATGCAGCCACTTAAATCGCTGGAATTAATTAGGCTTAAACTTCTGCATGCCGAGGGCACGCATGCAGCCACTTAAATCGCTGGAATTTATTAGGCTTAAACTTCTGCATGCCGTTAATTATTGCCATGCCTTGGTCTTGCTGCTTTGCTCACGGGACTAATAAACCCGGACGGAGGGAGTACCTTGGTTGGTGAGAGGTTTGAATTAAGCCCTGCAAACCGGAAAGGAGGTACTAGTACGTGCGTGATCCGCTATTTATTCGTGTAGGATCGAGTAGGTCGTTTCTTGAATTGAGCCCTGCAAACCGGAAAGGAGGTAGTACGTGCGTGATCCGCTATTTATCCGTGTAGGATCGATAGTGTAGCTTGTCAGTTTCTTCAGAGGTAGGCATTTTTATCCGTGTAGGATCGATAGTGTAGCTTGTCAGTTTCTTCATAGGTAGGCATTTTTATTCAAAAAACTGCCACTTCGCATCTTGCGTCGCAAATAAAACTGCCAGGAGCGCATTTGTAGGCTAGCTAGTGATCGATCAGTAACTTGTAAACACTGAGCGAACAGAAATAAGTAACTGTTAATGCATCTCAATGATTCACAGATCATATACAAATATGTAGCTCCAAAAGCAAAGATCAGCCACTTCGGATCTTGCGTCGCAACTAAAACTAACTAGTACGATTCCCATACATAAGATCAACATGTTAATGCATCTCAATGACTCACAGATCATATACAAATATGTAGCTCCAAAAGCAAAGATCTAGAAAAAACATCTGTTCTTCCTACTAACATGGATGCTTCTCTTGGCCAACATTCAGTACAGACTGAAATACAAATTTGTTTGTGAAGTCTACAATTCCTCTTGCAAACGTAAGTGGTTTCACCAACAGCTGGAACCATGAGAATGAACCAGACATGATGGAGGAACATCCACTGCAATATGATTTGGTCTTCTCTCGATCACACGGCGAGACTATTTTCGGAATACAAACTTTAACTTAGGCAAAATGATGCCCATTGTATAATCAGACCAAAGCAATGAAGCACCTAGTGTTGGCCAATAAATAGTACAGTACTACTTTTCTGCAGTCCATGAAGTGACTATCCAATCTTTCTGTGTCTATTTTCAAATGGCACTGCATGCAGTGACTATACTATTCTCTTGTGCAGTTCAACCAAAATTGCGGGCACTTTGTTGGTTTGCCAAATAGCAACAGGCAGACATCTCTGTCTGCACAAATATCAAGCAGCTAGTAAACATATACCACACCTTGTATTTTCGGTTTAAACATGTCTCTTCCGCTTAGCATCTGTCATGTTCTGCACTGGACAATCTGATACAGTTATGTTTTGCCCTGGACAATTTCATACTGAATTGATTTGCTGGTTCAGAGCAGAAATATAGCGCCTATTCTTCATCAGACCAAGGATATCCATGTTCGCAGTGATGGAAGAGGTGAAATCGATACAACCGAAATTGAGCATCCAATCATTGAATCCTGTCCTGCACCTCCAATGTAGGTCCACCCTGCCAATAAATTCACATGCAAACCACTAGTATTACTATCTAATGACAGTACAAAAAGAGTAGCAAGATAGTAGCAAACCATGTACCTTCGTAATGAACAGCTCATAGTGCCACCAATTGGATATAAAGGTTGGGAAAAAACATGCTCCTAATGTTGAACCAGTTGGACTTTTTGTGCAGTTCCACTAAAATCGAGCATCCCTGTTTGCATAGATATTGAAAGTGTGATTACTCTAAAAGTGGCACTAGTTGAAGCATAGACTCACAAATATAAGCATTCCAATTTCTTAATGGGAAAAGGTAGCAAGACTGTTTCTAACCACCTGTTTGAAGGAATAAATAAAGCAACAACGGCTGATGTGAGGAAGGCATACATAGTTTTTTCTGGAAAAGTGAGCCATTCCTGACCTTTCCTCTTCTTTTAAGCAAATTTTGTGCAGTTCTACTAAAATAAAATGCCATCACCGCCTTGACAATTCAGTGACACTGTACAAAAGGAAATGACTTAACATTACATCATGATGTCAGGTATGTAGTCGACAGGCATTAGAGACAAACATACAGACCTCCTCAAGAGAACAGCCGGAGGAGGAGGTGCCCACTCTTGACCTTTCCTCTTGTCTTCATAATTGTCTGTGCAGTTTAACCAAAATAAAATGACATCAGCGCCTTGGCATTTTGGTGACACTGTACAAAAAATTAACTTATCTCATGAAAGTGAGGTATGTAATCTATAAGCATTAACAGTGCAAAAATCTGACGGGAGTAACAAGTTTCATCGTTGGTATACTGGCTGTGCAACAGCATTAGAATGCCTTATAGCTGAAAAATCTTTAATACATCCACAATCAACAGCTAACCCTGAAATAATCCAGTGACATTAAATGGCATTGCTTAAATTTATGGGTGGCATTAGACTGAGAGCGGCATTAGTTAAATGTGGCATCACTTTAGCAGTAGCATTGCTTGACTTGACTGCTGGCGTTATACTAACAGCAAAAAAGTGGCAATAAGAGCATGGGAGGCACCAGTACGATGTACCTCCACGGACGCAGAGTGGTGAGGGAGGTATGGTTGCCCAGAGCAACAAATATCCAGGCAGCATATGTGGATTACGGTCCCATTTTTGTTCTCTTTAGCCACCTTTTTCCTATGCGAGGACAACAAACCGATCGACCTGGTCATTCTCTATTGCGTTGTCATGCCTTTCTACCCTTCTTCAACCAAGAGACACGAGACTCGTTCCTTAGCTACTGATTTTCCCCTTTTCAACCTAGATGCGGGTTCGATGCCTACTCTCTTGGACAGTACAGTCTCCCTTCCTTTCCTTATTCAACCCAGACATGGATTAGTCTGCATGAAGTAGGGTTTCCTTTAATAGTGCAAATTATGGTTTTCGTCTGCGTGGCCAGCAGAGTAGAGGATAGCAAATTGGGAAGATGGTGGAGTGGAAAAAGATCCACATGCAACGACGTAGCAGATGGGGCAATAGAACAAGGTTATGGCTCGAAAAGAGGTAGCATACCTGAGGGTCGGCGGGAAGTGGCTTCGCTCGTGGTCGTCGTCCTCCGCACACACTACGGCAGCGAGCTTGGGGACGGAGGCCATCCCGCGCGGGCGCTAGGTCTGAGAGGACGGCCTTGTCGTCAGTGCGTGACCTCGCTCGCCGACGACGAGTGCGTCAACGCTGCACGTCCTTTTCTTCCCCGGCGGATCTGTGACCACCGGTGAGGAGGGAGAGAGGGGCCGTCTTTTTTAGATCTGGAGAGAGGGTGGTAGTGTGAGAAGCAAGTGGGCAGCCCTTAGCAAGAAAGCGCTGAAGCTCCAGCCTATATATATCTTTTTTATACTACTAGTACTGGAGGTGGGGTAGTGGTAGAGTAGTTTATATTTTCTCTGCGTACAGTACCAGTTAGTCGTGCTTCAAAACTGATCGGCACGCCATTAAAAAAATAAAGGTCGATAACTAATGCGGCACCTCGGGCCAACGCGGCCAGATCGCATTTTGCACGAGAAATTACACACCATGTTTCGTTGACATGTGGTCCCGTTCCAACATATCAGTGAGACGACGGCGAGTAGTAGGAGTATTTCCGAACGGACGTGTAGGCCGGGGCGCCTCTTCGTGAACCGTGGCAAACTCGCAACCGTCCACCGACTCTTCGCCTTTCCCTCTCGATTTGGAACTGCTGTCGCACGCTCTTCCTCTCCCTCCTCCATTTTCCTTCAGCCCTTCACCCTTTCTTCTGCCATTGTTCGATCGTCTTCTCCATGGAGGGAACAGGCCGGAAACGACCTCGTTATTCTTGCCCCGATCTGAAAGATGACGTGGTGGAGGAACTCATTGATCGGTGCGACGTCATCACCTCGGCTAGCATGGCAGGTTCGTTCCAGCCCATTCTCGACTCAACTAATAACATCATTGCAAGGAACCCAAGGGTCAAGGAGCGGTTTGATCTCCCCTATCTTCTTCGCCGTGACCCTGCTCGCTGGCGAGCGGACGACGGAGACCTCGCCTTGTGCAAGTTGATGCCGCTTGATAATGATACGTGTGATGTCAAGATGCCATCGCTTAAGGGTAAGTCCTGGGCTGGCGCAAATGGAGATTGGGTTGTTTATATTGGGTACAATTGCGAGTGGGAACTTGTGAATGTGTACACTCGTCAGCGGATTCCACTTCCAAAAATCTCCGAGTGCCCTGAGGTTGAGCACACAGATGATCTACGTACGTTCAAATACGATCATGGTGACTGTCGTGTACTGAAGATAGCAATTTGTCGAGTTCCCAACCGCTCTTGGAATTACAAAAACTATGATGTTGTTGCTATCTTCGACAAGCTAGTTGCCGTCCTTCGTGGTTCGACTGGATGGATATTACTCAAAAATCAGTTTCTATACACGGATGTGTACTGTGATGCAATTGAATACAAGGATCTTGTGTTTGCTGCCACCTCTCGTGGCACTGTTTTTGCATGGGATCCTCGTTTTTTCGGTACGTTTGTCTTCCACCGTAATTATAATTGTTTCATCCACATGCATGCGGGTTAGCAACTTTCCCTTTACTAATTAACCTTCTTCTTGTGTTTCCAAGGTCCTGTGGACATCCCACCACCTATACTTGAAGATTTTTATAACCAAGGGGGAGATGACGATGGTGATGATCACGAGCATGAGGACGAGCAGCGCCGATATACTCTGTGGCGCCTGGCAACTAATTCCGATGGATCACCTCTTCTTGTGTGTATACAGCCCACTGATGATGTTACTGCTAAGGAAGCAGGTGTAGTCTCCCATGGTCGCACTCTCCGGACCTATTCCAACACCCGTTGCATGGTATTCGGGATGGATACTAGTGTGCTAGCGCCAACTCCTTCTCCCTGGCACAGAATTGATAGTCTTGGAGAAAACTCGCTCTTCCTTGGACGAAACTATCCGATGATGGTGAAAGGCGATCCAACCGCTGTTGACACATTTATGAGAAGCAACTGTGTCTATACCTCGGACATTTGCGTGGTTCCCTACCCTGGTACTGATATAGTAGGCCGCTTCAGCCTGGATGATCAGTCCTGCGTTGGTCTCCAGATCGACAATGCATGGCCCGTCCCAGAGAATCACTTGTGGTTCAAAGCAAGCGTTTCCAACGCCGAGGAATGGTTGAGTTGAAGTTCATTTCATTGCTTGTTATTTGTTGTGTGGTGAAAACTTTAGTATTTATAATGTATCCTCGTTGTCGATGTGGGTTGATGATCTGTTGTTCTATGTAATAAAATGATATGCCTGTGATAAACTTACTAAATTTATGAATGGCTTTCGAGTCGCTTCTCTGAGTGAGTGGTGCGACGAGGCAAAAAAATATTTTCCGAATACATAATTGTACGTGCATTGCAACAGGTTATCGGATGAGGCCAATCAACAATAGTAGTACACTATTTGTACTAGCTTCACATGCTTCGCGCGTCGGGCGGGTGTTTTTACTGTAGCCATATGTTAATGTGTTCGTTGTACGTAACCAGCACCTCGAATCCTCGATACTAGTATACTATATAGTAGGAGTAAGTAGTAGGAGTAGTAGGGTGGCATGGGCCAGAACAAGCATTCACGTCCAGGAGTACGGCACACGCCACCACCACGACATCCATCTGACACCATATTATTTCTTGGAGTCCGTGCGAGAGCAATCTCTTCAACCTCGTCGTTTCTCTAACTTCAGCCATCGCGCGGCGGGCGAGGTGGGGGTTTGCCGATAGTCGGTTTCCTTAACTGCGGTCCCACTTGTAAGGCCAACTCCAACGCACGACCCCAAACGGACCTCCGTTTTGCACGAACTCCAACGATAATTTTGACTACTCCTGTAGTAAGTTGGATTAGTGCCTTCTCGATGCATTCATTGTTGATCTGCGGAGGCTCGATCTTGCGTGCTTCTTTCTTCTTCGAGTGTAAAGAAGTAGACGTTGCTTCCTCGCATCTAGTCTCATGTCTAGCCTCTATTCTATACTAGCTAAAAGTGATAGAACATCTACTAAATTGCGCTCTATCAATATATGGATGTACTCTTCTTCCCAATACAAAAACTTGCATCCATTCTACTCCCTCCGTTGCACAATACTACATGCCTTCTATTTGTCAAAATATATATGTATCTAGACATGTCTTAGTATATAGGTACATCCATTTTTGGACAAATGGAAGTCAAGTATTTTGGAACGGAGGGAGTACACAATAAATTTTTTAAGTTAGCACAACTAGTCTAATCCGAGAGCAGAACCGAAGATTTGGTCGGGTTCTTCCTCCTTTTGCCGACACGTGGGACATCCAGCATCCAGGTCGTGTCATGAAAGAAAATAGAGTGGTAGTTGAAGCCACGAGATGTGCATCTTGGGTTAAACTGTAAATAGAATCTTACTCCAAAAGCGGCCACCGAAGATCTTTATTGGATTTGTTTTTCATCACCAGCACGTCGAGGTGAAAGATGTGCAGGTTCAGTGGGTCCTCTTGCGTTTTCACTGACATGTGGGGCCGCATGTGAGCAAACAGACGATGGGCTCCGCGCGTCCGCTGGCTGGCTGAGAAGAGAGATAGAGGAGGGCTGAGCACGGACTGCAGGAAATTTGTTCTACGTACCTCGATATAGGCTCGATATAGTGGGGTGGCATGGGCCATAACTAGCATTCACGTCTAGCAGTACGGCACACGCCACCCACACGAGTCCCATCCGACACCAATTTTCTTGGAGTCCATGCTACAGCCATCTCTTCTCCCTCCTGTCCTCTTTTCTCAGCCATCGCGCGGTGGGCGGGGTGGGGGTTTGCCGATAGTCGGTTTGCTCAACTGCGGTCCCACTTGTAAGTGAAAATGCAACACCGCACGCATTCCCGCTTGAGCGGCGTGCCGGACCAACCGTGTGGGGGTGCGACGCGAACACGGCAGGCTTTTCCTTTTGAACTCGTAACTTGTAAAATTTGGTTCTGCTCCATGGCGCGACCGATAGATAGAAAATAACGATTTTGCCTAGAGTAATGAGAAGTTTGCTTCTGGCGCCGTTCATGCATGGAGTACGTACGAAAATTATGAAGTTGATGCGAAAGGTAAGATAATTACTGTAGTATCATATACTACTACATGGATTTGACGGAAGGATAAAAATACATACGGATCCATCAACGTTCAACGACATCCTCACGCCCTAGTGCGCCGGGTCACCAACCGACGTGTGAGGAGCAGCGGCGTTGGCGGCGAGCTCAACGTGCTTCTGAACAGTGCCGTCCAAGGTTGCCCTGCGCTCCAAGAAGGCCAGCGTCCTATCGTCCTCCTCTTGCATGTACTAGTCCTTGTGGACGATTTGCGCGTAGACGTGGGTGATTATGTCGATGGTGTCTTGCTGCGCCAGGCGCTGCGCGGCGAGCGCGACCTCGAGGTGGACATTCTCCGGCGCGACGGCGGGCAGTCGCAGGGCCACCAGTGCGTCGAAGAGGTTGTTACCATAGTGGCCGTTGAGGGTGGCGGGCATCGCAGAGCCTGGGCGCGTCGGCTGGAGGCTTACGTCAAAGTCGTCCGCAAGCTTCTTGACGATGGTGAACTTGTCGAGGAAACCGACGAGGACCTCGTCGAACAAGGATGCGAAGCTGTCGTCCAAGCGTCCCCTCGCCCTGGCGGCCTCAAGCAATACTACCTGCCGGGCCGCAGGCCGGCGTCGTGGACCATCTGGCACAGCCGGCTGATGCTCGCGCTCATCGCCTCCATGGGTCTAGCGTAGCTTCTAGTCAACTGATCTTGCGATTCGAGTGATCACTCAGCCCTTGGTTAGCGTGCGTAGGTGCGTAGGATTTCGTACTACTCCTCGGCCCTCTACTGCACCTGCCTTTGGCTGTATGATAGGTGGGCCAGCCACCCCCTGGGGCCACGTGTCATTCACCCAAAGGCAGTTGCGGTAAGTCAATGAAGCCGCGTCCCCCTCCGTGCCGGTGCAGTATAGTCATCTCACCGGACCTCTAGTTGGGGCCAAACGAGAGAAGTTTGATGTTTACTGGTTTATTGGTCCCCTTTGCATTTTGCGCCAAGTTTTGACCTTTGATTTA
Source organism: Triticum aestivum (assembly GCF_018294505.1). NCBI lineage: Eukaryota > Viridiplantae > Streptophyta > Magnoliopsida > Poales > Poaceae > Triticum > Triticum aestivum. Next base: position 477,506,041 of record NC_057806.1, read on the forward strand.
ACTAATAAAATGTTAATGCATGTAAACAAAAATGTTGTGTAAGTCACCTTACGAAAACCAAATAATCCCAAAATACTTAGGCACGGTGCATTAACTCCCTCCTTGTTTCTTATTTCGTGACATATCAACCAATGAGAGATGTGGGCCGTGCATGCTTTCAATGACTTGAGACTAGTACCAAACATGACATGCAGTGTTTAGTTCATTGCATGTAATCCTATTACAGTACTCTAGTTAGCAAAAAAACATTAAGTTCTCTCGCCGATAGGAATAAAACACCATGTATTTATTTACAGAGGGAGTAGTACATTTTTGGTGACATGCATTACTAGATATTGCTAGTCAATACTAAAATCCAGATGGACGTGGTAGTACTCCTAAATCCAGACGGTGGTGCTACTAGTACTAGTAGTAGTACTACCAATGTAGTAGTAGGAGTACTAGCACTGTACTACCCGTTGGTCAAATTATTACGTGCTGCTCCTCACAGTGAAGTGACAAGACCCTGCGCCGGAGATGACACCTGAGTATAGGCGCCGTGTTCGGCATACCATAGTCAGCCTCACCGTCTGCAGTCACTATCATCATGGCTGTAGAGCTAGCCTGCTTACAACTAGCCCTGTTCGACATAATTTCCCGTGCGTAGATGCCCGTGCATTGCACGGAACACCAAGATTGGGGGTGGACGGCTCCGGCAGCGGCCATCGCGCCAGATTTTTCCACGGCCTTCTACTCCTAGATGTGGTGGGGAGGAGATGAGGCTGATTGTGAGAGACAAGGAGTTGTTTGTAAATAGGGAACAAGTGCGGGCATCTTTTTGCAAAAATGGAGAAGCTTGGTTTGTATGCGTCAGATCTAGATCCGACGGCTATTGGTGAAAGATGGGAGGCACAACATCATCACCAACTCAGGACCTGTTTGATTCGCAGGATTTTGAAAACGCAGGAATAGGACACGACAATATTACAAGTTTCAAACTGATATTACAAATGTTAGGAGTAATGCTGCACCTACGAAGAGGGAATTACTAGGAAGTTTACGTAAGAACTTTCGTTACTTTAGGTGGATGCAGCATTATCGTACAAACTAAAATCCACCGCCCTGACAAGTCACTAATGGGCAAATAAGTTTTCAAGTCTCTGGCCACTTGATGTTTCAAAAACAAATTCAGCTTCTGCGGAGACTTTGTCATTTAGGCTTAGACGGTTGCAGTGATCAGCACGCCATTCATTGTTGTGCCAGAGAATGCCAAACTTCATTACCTTGAGCACACTTGCCTCCAGAACAAAGAACCTGGCCAATTTAATCTCAGATGTGCTGCCTCGGTAGTTGATCAAATCAATTTCTGTAAGATGGAGATCAAGGCATTCGATGAGATTGTTATAGTGCAGCACATTTTTCACTTTCAGGTCTTTTTTTATCTGCAAAAGAAGAGAACATACGATAGGGTTGGCTGGCTAGTGATATTTTTTCACTCTCTCCCCCCCCCTCTCTCTCTGTTTCCTCTCATTTAACTAGGAGCACGTGAAGAGCTTGGGCATTTGTTGCCTTCCACTATGTGGCCGATGCCATATTTCGCAAAAGTATGCCACATAATACGCATCGATGTCAAATCAAAAGATTTTGGCACCGCTCTTGCGATGTGAGAGAGTTGGCACCGCTGCGCACACAGACCCACATGTATAAACAAATCAATCAAACCAACTACACCAGCCTCTCACTCTCCAAACAAGTGTTTTTTATTGCCTTAGTCCTCTCTCTCCCACACGGTGTTTTTTCATTGCGTGAGTTAATTTGGCACCGGAGCAAAGTAGGTGATCCAGATTGGGACACCAGGTGAGCAATGGAGGGGCATCAATGCCAAATGCATCACAAGTGAATTTGGCACATGTTTTGGCCTACATAGCCCACTTTTGTAATACTACCTCGTATTTAGTATAAAATTTTGACCATAGATTTACCTAAGAAAATGCCAATGCATGTCACTAAAAATTACACCATTTGAAATTATGTTCAAATATGAATCCAATGATATAGTTCTTAGTGACATGCATTAACATTTTGTCAGTTAAATCTATGGTCAAATTTTGATACTACAAAATTGGAAGAGTAAACCAGGACGGAGGTAGTACTTGCTCTTAGGGTAACCATAAGTTACTTTCCACTATGACTAGCCTAGGCTACTATAGTAGTACAGCATAAAAACGATGCAGGTGATCACGTGAGAAAAAATACTAAAAACATTTCTTTCGGTGCAGTGCGTAGATGCAGTTTTGAACACTACACTTGTCATCGTAATTTGGGAAAATTACGAAAAAATTGAGCTACGTTGTGATTACCGTTTACTTATAGGAAAGAAGTTTCACCTCGATGAGTAGCTTCTCCGTGCACGGAAAGCATGTAAGGAATCCAACAACTTGATCCAGATTGGGGCCGATAGATTTTAGTGCTAAGATCTTCACTGTGCGCATGGACTGGGTCAAGCTTGTGGGAATCATTTTCTGGAAGACGGTCGTAAATACATCAAGAAGAAATTTAAAAATGTGAATTTCAAGAAGACGGAGAAGAAGATGAGTGTTGTACCTGAACGATTACTGATCCAATAAAGAGTTCGGAGAATTTGGCAGACGAGTACACCAACGCTGTCAATTTCGGCGCATCAATGACCCTGCTTTTTGTTGGACCTTCTAGATCCGATACAAGCAATCTCTCAAGGAAAGGCGCATTCTCAATGACCATAACGTGGAACAGCTGGAGTGATCTCTTCCCAATTGATGTCTTGTTGTGGGGCCAGCAAGACACATAAATCCATCGGAGATTCGTCGAGGCGATGTGGAGGCTAATGAACCCGTGGATCTGCTCAAGACGAAGGTACTCGAGCGCAGTACAGCTGTGGGGAAGGTGCTCCATAGCCTTCTTCGAGATGACAATGTCGAAGAGGTCGAGCTGCTTGAGTTGAGGGAGAAGAAGAGTGGGCGCGGCATTAATCTGGGGAAGATAGCAGGAGCTGAAGCTGGCGCTTCGCAGCGTTGGCATGAGGCGGAGCGCGGACGGCGGCACAGAGCGACATCGTTCAGCTTCAAAGCTGAGCTCCTCGAGCTGATCTAGGGTGGGGGATAAGAACCACTCGTCGAACTTGGGTTGGACCTTGCAGTTGGTACTGAACATGCGGATGTCAAGGCGTTTGGCTGGCCCAGGGTGCGATGAAAGGATCTTGGAGACTGCGGCCATGCGTTTGCAATCCCCGTCACAGAGGCAGCTGTCGACGGTGAGGTTGAGGGGGACGCAGCGCCAGAGGGGGCGCCACCGCCGGGAGAGCAGGGCGGTCCGCACGACAGATTTGGTGGGGAGGAGGCCGATGATGACGAGCAGCGTGTCGTCGGGGAGGCTGCTGATGAAGTCCAGGCTCGCCGGATGCGGTTTTGGCTCGAGCCGCCTCCGCTTGTTGGCTGCCTCGCCGTCCATCTCAACCGGCGGCGACGCCGGTGTACACGTGTGCTGGTGTGTGTTGTGTGCTGGGTGTGCGCGAGTGCGTCCTTCTGTGCATGCCGCCGCGCAGTGGTGAATTGTGCGCGAGTGCGTCCTTCCCGCGCAAGAAGTTTGTCCTCAATGCGCCCTCAATTTACTAGCGTGCGGGGTGCTACCCCGAGTGGTTTCAACTTTGTTTACTTCACCGCGTGTCAGATGGGCCTCTAGTTTACTTATTTTCACCCACTGCCACATGGGCCAGCACACGAAGATACAGAACACGAGCTGACAAGGCAGCATGTGGATTGGTTGACCGGTCAACTAAACAATATACGGAGCTATACGCTGACACAGTGAGCGTATAATCCGTCGGTATAGAGAGTTCGAGTGAGAGGGGAGGCCCGTGAGAGATAGCAGAGAGAGAGAGAAAGAGCTACTCCCTCCGTTCGATAATGTAGTTCCAACATTTTTTTAAGTCAAACTTTTGAAACTTTGACCAAGTTTATAAAGAAATTACTTATATCTACAATACCAAAGATAAATGATAGTATGAAGTAAGTACATGTTGTGATGAATCTAATGATCGTTCCAGATGTAAATGTTTTTCTCCACATATACCTGGTCAAACTTTTCTGAGGTTTGACTTTTCAAAACATCCATATGCTTATGGACGTGACAGAGTCCCTAACAAGAGAGAGAGAGAGAGAGAGTGAAAAAAGTGTGTGTGCGTGTGTGAAAGAGACATGGACAACACACGATAAAAGTAGAGAAAAAGCGTACGTGTCTTATGCAAACATATCACACATGCATCTTCGACAACGGAGGCAAGGTGAGGAGATAGTGTGTGGTTGTTTGGAACCGAGAGAGCAAGACCCCTAGCACGTGGCCAAGAGGGGTCTGACAAACAAGGGAGAGAGGTCGAGAGAGACGTACGGAGAAAATGCAGACATGGGGAGGAGAGAGTGTATGTTTGTCATAGAGAGATCCCCTGGAGATCGTGATGGGACTACATGGGTGGGAGATCGAGTGACAAGGTGTGTGCGCGATAGAAGATGCCCCGAGAGATATCGAGATAGACGTATGGATGGAAGGAGACAATACGTGTGTTCCTGATGGCTAGTAAGAGATAATCATACTTAGGATCGGGGGGGGGGGAGTGCTTGCGCCTATGATGGATTGAGGGATTATGGTACTTAGGGGGGTGCGTGTCACATGGAGAGAGAACAAGGGCGGAGAGTGTTGGATGGGTCTATATGTATAGCGCGAGCGAGACATGTGTATGTGTGAACCAGGGAGATATAAGGCCAGTTTGGCTTGCGTCATGAGCATCTTTTGCCTGGCCTGGGGTTGTGGCTTGATTTCATGCACGCTTGTTTGGTTGCTACCCTGTGAAAAAGAAAGCCCGCCTGGCCTGGGTTCCCTTGCACTTTAATTAGTCTGGCTGAACTCCAGACACTGCAAGTAGCCTGGCCCAGGCGACCGATTTCGAACGCCTGGCCGTGCCTGGTCGTGTGGCCACGAGGCTAACAGCAACATGGATGGATATTAGCATTAAATAATTGATGCATGGATTGATTGATGGGGCGTTGATGCTTTGCCTAGCCCAGGCATGAACCAAACGCTTCAGCACCACACAAGCCTGGCCAAGCAGAAATATTTTACATCTCACGTCCACACCAGGCAGTACCGGCCATCAAGGCATGAGGGTCAGGTCACGAACCAAACTGACCAATAAAGTTTGAGAGAGATTGAGGAGCCCCGATAAGGCTGAGTGGTGCGTCAGATAGCTGAGAGGGGGAAAGAGATATTCCATCCGCTCGATAATGCAGTGCATGTAAATTTTTTAGAAGTCAAACTTTGGAAACTTTGATCAGGTTTACGCAAATGTTATTTATATCTACAATACCAAAGATACATCATACAAAACTACATCTCATGGTGAATCTAATGGTATATGTTTGCCGTACTAGATGTAATTCTTTTTCTCCACGTACATGGTCAAACTTTGTGATGTTTGACTTTTCAATAAATCTGTATGCTATGGACCGAGGAGAGTGCCTCAGTCGAGACAGATCAAGTGCGTGTGAAGGAGAATGAGTAAGTGTGCAAAAAGAGTATGCGTGTGAAAGAGAAAGTGACAACAAACGATAAATTAGAAAGAGAGAGTGTTTTTTCGTTTCTTATGCGAACATATCACGCATGCATCTCCGAGATGGAAAAGCGAGGCGAGGAGATACACGAAGATAGCTAGTGTGTGATTGTTTGCAACGGAGAGAGACACCCCTGTAGCACATGTCCAATAGAGGTGTGGCCAACAAGGAACAAAGGTCGAGAGGGACACATGGATGGCATGGACGCATGGGGAGGGAGAGAGGGTGTGTTTGTGATAGAGAGATCCCGTCGAGATCGTGAGGGGACTATATGGGTGGGAGATCGAGGGAGTGCGTGCGCGATAGAAAGATGCCCCGAGAGAAATCGAGATAGACCATGCACATGTTTGTGATGGAGACTAAGATTAGCTAGTCATATACATATAGGGGGGACTGCGTGTGCCTACAATTGAGTGAGAGACCATCATACTTGGCTAGTTGGGCATGAGATTGTGTGTGTGCGCGTGTGAGATGGAGAGAGAACGAGGGGGAGAGATAGAGTTTTAGATGGGCCTATCGAGTGCGAGTGAGATATGCATGTGTATGTGTGACCCAGGTGGATGGAGAGTTTGAGAGAGGGGGGAAGAGCTCCGAGACGACATAGTGGTGCGTGAGAGAGTTACAGGCAAAGAGCCAAGGAATCTGTGTGCGTACGATGAGTGCACCCAAGATATCTAGCTTGGACTAGCTAGAGTATCATACATAGTGTGCGAGAGAGACCTATAGATGGTGTATATATGCATGCGAACTAGAAAGACCCCCCCCCACACACACAAAGAGAGAGAGAGAGAGATGGAGAGAAAGGGAGAGGGACCAACAAGGTTTTTGTGTCGGATGCGTGCGACAGAATTGAAGATTGTCGGCGAGAGAGAGAGAGAACAGGAGTCCGGGAGAGGGAGAGGTCGCGTTTTATGCATCAAAGACTGATATAAACCATGTTTCGATATAAACTTGCATTCAAATATTTAAATTGGAGAACATGTTGTCTGCAATCCACACATGAACGGATATATGCGTATATCAAACAAGTTCATTAATTTGACTTTCAACATGTTCATGGAGTACTATAATACTGTACAACATGCTACTCGATTGAGGTGTTCAATTTTGGATTTAGTTCACTATTTTGACCTACTGAACGAGCTATTTCATTGAATCGAGATATTTCATTTTGGGTTTGATTCGCGTTTTTGAGTGGGTCAACTATTTGTCATATAGTAAATCGCTAGCAACGAGCATGTAAAAACACATTACTCCCGAGCATCATCTCTCCATCTAAAAAAGAAGTGGCAAGCTAATATTTCAAAATTTGATCCGAATCGACTTGGTAAGGTAGACGTGGATGCTCGTTCTCCCAAAATTTGAACGAACCGTTAAACATCCTCTCTGCTCGGTGGAATTCGCCCGAGCAAATAAATGGGGGATGCGAAATTACCGTCCTATGTGGGACACGCATCAATTAGCCCGTTGTACATCGAGGGTAGGTTCGTAACTTCATCCAAGCGCGCCTTCTCCTCGGCCAAAATGACATGTGCCGAATAATTCATAAACCATGGTCGGCCACGCTCTCCTCGCCCGAAATAGCTCGCGCCCACTATTTCAAAACACGCTCTCCTCGCCCGAAATCGCTCGCGCCCACTATAGTTCAAAACACGCCCTCCTCGCCCGAAATCGCTCCCGCCCACTATTTGGGGAGAAGCAAAGTTACTCTACTATCCTCGGCCCTCAGTACACAGACCCAAGCCGAGAAGCCTATAGGCAAGGGTAGAACTGTAACCCCCCTCACATTTTAGACAAATGCGTCCGTAAGACATGGTTCCACTCCCCTCCCAATTACCCCCCCACCCGCACCCATTCATACCTCGTGGGAGCCAAATCACCTTCTCCCCGGGAAGCTCCCTTCTCCCGAGCCACGAAACCTTAGCCCCACCTCCATGGTGCCCCCCACCGCACCAATTTCATAGCCGCCCTCCTCCCTAATGCCGGAGACGCTGTCCATTTGCCTCGTGCACTAGGCCATGTGCCTCTTACTCCGTGCTGCTGGTGCTGCCTCGATGATGGCCGCGTGAACCGTACCGGAGCCGATTCACCCCCGCTGTTGTTCATGGCGCCGGAGCGGCCCCAACTTTGGATCCGTCCAGAGTCCTGGCGCTCCTTCGGCGTAGCCGTCGACCGTCATGACATCGCTCTTTCCCTGCCGCCGGTCGCCACCGCAACCGCGCTGGCCTCACCGACTCGGCAGCTGGACCTGCCTACTTCACCATGCCGCCAGATAGGTCGCACCCTCATCTCAAATCACTTTATTTAGGCGTCAGTTGTCTGAATTTTTATTCTGGGCCAATCGATTTGCAACGGGAAGCAGCACCCCTCGAGGCGGTGGAGCTCCTAGGCTGCCGGTTGGCTGGTGTCTAACGTAAGGGTGCGGTGCCACAAGTTCGCTGCGGAAGCAGCGCTTAGATGGCTATCTTTTAGAGTTGCGTGGGTTGAAGGTACTACCACTGCCGGATCTGGATGACGGGGAGTCTTTGTGGATTGGCCCGGGGGCGGCGCAACCATGGCAGTGCGGTGGGGAGGGGAGCGGGGTTTTGGTCGGGGTCACGGACGGCGGAGGCAGGCTGCTCTGCCATTGGTCGCTGGCTCTTCGGGGAAGATTCTGAACAGTGTCAGTCGGGAGGCACAAGACAGCCAGCCATCCGGCGTAGATCGGACAGTACCAAAATAAAATAAAATCGTGTGACCCCAATTTAGTCTTCAGTCAACAGACGTGTGACCACTCTCGTACCTTGCTGTTGATCTCTTAGTGTATTTCTTCAGATCAAAGAGATATGTCGTTCTTAACATTATGCATTATCTGCATCTTCAGACACACCGTCTTCCGACTCACCGCAGCTGCTCCAACAAGGGAAGCATACACCTGAAGGGAGCTATAGTCCCCACTCAACAGTTCCCTGCATCGAATGCGCGTGCCCGACATGCACAGCCACAACAACTGCAGGGCCATCGACAAGTCAGCACATGATGCTCACTCCTATGGATGGCAGCCCGATAGGTTGTACCCTCATCTTACTTGTGTGCAACATTTATGGCTTTGTTATTCATCTAAGCATGGAAAATAGATCATCACATTTCACTGTATATTCATGCTGATCTCTTACGGGTCTTGTTCAGGAGTTAACGTTGTTCCATAGTTCAGCTAAGATACTTGTTCTTTAGGTAACATTGTTCCATAGTTACCATCCATCATCCAATGCTATCCCACAGGCTGGTGATTATAGTATTATACCACTTCTAGTATTTCCTATGTTGTTCTTTAATACTTTTGTGTGCCATCTAGTTAATCTCGAGTACAAACGATACATATTCTGTAGCTTTCATCTGTGTTCTCCGTTTAGTTTATGAGACCTGTTGCTGCTAGTTAACCCCAGTCCTACTATTTATGTCGTCTCCTGCAGGCACTCATTACATAAATCTAACTACTAGTTGTCTTCCATGCATGTCAGATATAATTGCACACACTGATATATCCACAAGAACCTCACGGAGCAATGTAAAGGCCAATAAACTTGATGTCAATGATACCCAATATGAAGGAACATGTAAAGGCGGTTCTTCAGAAGACTTGCAGAAAGATGATGAATCCTCTCCACCTCACAAGGTCCTTGCTCTAACTTGGCCTGTGATATGGGTACAACATGCATATAATGTCCTGAAGTGTATCTACTCTGTTGCAATGCCATGTGCTTAGCATGCTGATCATGCATGTAAATATGTCATGCCTTCCTGTTTTACATTCCGCTAGCATACAGTTTTACATTCAACTAGTGTTTTTTTGCTGTGTTGTCCTGTCGTATCCCTAGCTCTTACACCATACCCCCTCCGTCCGGATTACATGTTGCCGAAATGGATAAAAAAGGATGTATCTAGAACTGAAATACGCCTAGACCCATCCATTTTTTTCCGGATGGAGGGAATACATGTCAATATGTCATGCCTTTCTATTCTTCAGTACCTATTCCATCTCTCTGCTGCTGCATGTTTTATAATTAAAGCATCATTCTTCTATACAAGGCATGCAAGGGGAAGACGACTATGTTAGAATTTGAAGGGTTACAAACAAGGCCTTTGCAAAAGATCCAAACGCCAGGAGATAATAAACCAACTCCAGTTTTTATAGATACTGCTCCAGCACATAGAAACCCAACTCCTACTGATAATAAGCAGATTCCAGTGGCCAAAGAACTAGTCCGCTCCAGTCCAACAAAAATATGTCAACTCAATTCTAAGAAGCGTGTGCGTATCCTTGCATCATGAAATTTTATAGCATGCTGATCATATTTTCTACATGTTTCTTACCCATCTCTCTTTTAGAAAATAAGCTTAACAGATAGAAGATTTTCTGCAATGGTATCGTTTATGAGGAAAGATTCTTGCAGGAATTCTCGGTGCTCCAATGTAGATGTAAGTACTTGTTGTATATCACTATATTTTTATATCAGCATGTATTTTGTTAATCGGCGTGAATCCAAGCTTTATGTGATCTAAATTTAGTTGTACCAAAATGTATGATTAAAGGCCACAATGTTGATTTTTGCAAGGAAAACTGCCTGGTAGTTTTGCATCCTGGGCTGCATGAGTGTACTATCTCATATCATTGGGTTTGAATACTTTGGTTCTGCAGTGGGGTTTTCAGTGTTATTTTACTATGTTGTCCTGTTGTATCCCTAGCTCTTACATCATACTCCCTCCGTCCGGATTAAATGTCGCAGAAATGGATAAACTGGATGTATCTAGAACTGAAATACGCCTAGACCCATCCATTTATTTCCGGATGGAGTGAATACATGTCAATATGCCATGCCTTTCTATTCTTCAATACCTATTCCATCTCTACTGTAGCATGTTTTATAACTGAATCACCATTCTTCTATATAAGGCATGCAAGGGGAAGACGGCTATTTTAGAATATGAAGGGTTACAAACCAGGTCTTTGCAAAAGATCCAAACGCCAGGAGATAATAAACCAACTCCATTTTTCATAGATACTACTCCAGCATAGAGAAACCCAACTCCCACTGAAAATAAGCAGATTCCAGTGGCCAAAGAACTAGTCCGCTCCAGTCCAGCAAAAGAATGTCAACTCCATTCTAAGAAGCATGTGCATATCCTCGCATCATGAAATTTTATAGCATTCTGATCATATTTTCTACATGTTTCTTACCCGTCTCTCTTTTAGAAAATAAGGTTAAACGATACAAGGCTTCCTCCATTGGGATCATATTCGAGGAAAATATCTTGCGGGAATTCTCTATGCTCCAGTGCTGATGTAAGTACCTGTTGTATATCACTATATTTTTACATCAGCATGTATATTGTTAATCAGCGTGAATCTAATCTTTATCTGATCTAAAATTAGTTGTAGCAAAATGTTAAAGGCACCAATGTTGATTTTTGTAAGGAAAACTGCCTGGTAGTTTCGCATACTGAGCTGCATGAATGTGCTATCTCATATCACGCACATTACTGAATTGTAGTGCTTCTCTGGTTGCCCATTCATTCATTGTGTCAATGTTGCTTTCGTATTAGCTTACCTGGCTGATGATAGTTGTGCCATATTGTGTTAATTTGGTGTAGGCTAGTTGCCCAAACGTTCGTTGTGTCAATGTTGCTTTCCTATTATCTGACTTGGCCAATGATAGTAATGCTAGTGTGTTAATTTTGTGCAGGCTGCTGAAGATAAGAAGACAAACTCTGAAAACAGCAAGGCAACTGTTGGAAATATGCCCTAGAGGCAATAATAAAAGCATTATTATTATATTTCTTTGTTCATGATAATTGTCTTTATTCATGCTATAATTGTGTTATCCAGAAATCGTAATACATGTGTGAATAACAGACACCAACATGTCCCTAGTAAGCCTCTAGTTAACTAGCTCGTTGATCAATAGATAGTCATGGTTTCCTGGCTATGGACATTGGATGTCATTGATAACGGGATCACATCATTAGGATAATGATGTGATGGACAAGACCCAATCCTAAACATAGCACAAGATCGTTTAGTTCGTTTGCTAGAGTTTTTGCAATGTCAAAGTATCTCTTCCTTCGACCATGAGATCGTATAACTCCTGGATACCGTAGGAGTGCTTTGGGTGTATCAAACGTCACAACGTAACTGGGTGACTATAAAGGTGCACTACAGGTATCTCCGAAAGTATCTATTGTTTTATATGGATCGAGACTGGGATTTGTCACTCCGTATGACGGAGAGATATCACTGGGCCCACTCAGTAATGCATCATCATAATGAGCTCAAAGTGACCAAGTGTTTGGTCACGGGATCATGCATTACGGTACGAGTAAAGTGACTTGCCGGTAACAAGATTGAACGAGGTATTGGGATACCGACGATCGAATCTCGGGCAAGTAACATATCGATTGACAAAGGGAATTGCATACGGGGTTGATTAAATCCTCGACATCGTGGTTCATCCGATGAGATCATCGTGGAGCGTGTGGGAGCCAACATGGGTATCCAGATCCCGCTGTTGGTTATTGACCGGAGAGCGATCTCGGTCATGTCTACATGTCTCCCGAACCCGTAGGGTCTACACACTTAAGGTTCAGATATGCTAGGGTTGTAGGGATATGTATATGCAGTAACCCGAATGTTGTTCGGAGTCCCGGATGAGATCCCGGACATCACGAGGAGTTCCGGAATGGTCCGGAGGTAAAGATTTATATATGGGAAGTCCTGTTTCGGGCATCGGGACAAGTTTCGGGGTTATCGGTATTGTACCGGGACCACCGGAGGGGTCCCGGGGGCCCACCGGGTGGGGCCACCCATCCCCGGGGGCCACATGGGCTGTAGGGGGTGCGCCTTGGCCTACATGGGCCAAGGTCACCAGCCCCACTAGGCCCATGCGCCTAGGGTTTCCAAAGGGGAGGAGTCCTACTAGTGGAAGGCACCTCCTAGGTGCCTTGGGGGGGAGGGAAACCCCCCTTGGCCGCCGCACCCCCTAGGAGATTGGATCTCCTAGGGCCGGCCACCCCCCCTTGGCACCCCTATATATAGTGGGGGAGAGGAGGAACTTCATACCTTGAGTCCTTGGCCTTTGGTTGCCTCCTTCTCCCTCCCCAACACCTCCTCCACCTCCTTATTGCTTAGCGAAGCTCTGCCGGAGTACTGCAGCTCCATCAACACCACGCCATCGTGCTGCTGCTGGTGCCATCTCCCTCAACCTCTCCTCCCTCCCTTGCTGGATCAAGAAGGAGGAGACGTGGCTGTTCCGTACGTGTGTTGAACGCGGAGGTGCCGTCCGTTCGGTGCTAGGATCTCCGGTGATTCGAATCACGTCGTGTTCGACTACATCATCCCCGTTCTTTGAACGCTTCCGCTCGCGATCTACAAGGTATGTAGATGCATCTATTCACTCGTTGCTAGATGAACTCCTAGATGATCTTGGTGAAACGAGTAGGAAAATTTTTATTTTCTGCAACGTTCCCCAACAGCAACCCCATTGTTTCTTTCCAGTAAATCTAGGCCAGGTAATATGGCAATAACTCATGATTAATATGTTTGGTTCCCGTCCTAATTTACGTTATGATGCAGTGGTTAAGACACTCTCCACTATCAATAATACAAGCCTACCAAAATCGCCATCTGAATCTGTTCAGTATCCTCTGTCTCGATTGCAACAGAATAAATGTATGTTTGTGAACCAATTAATGGCTGAAGCAATGATGGAAATGGTGGATGAATCAGAGGTGCAGAGTCATGTGACACAACAACTGATCAATGTTTTCAGAGACAGTGTGGCAAAGCAGCAAGAACTTGCCCACATGCTTATGGGCGTCATCTGTGCTAAGGTTGCAGATTGTGACGTTGTAGATGGTTAGGTTCTGCTCATTTATTTGCACTCGCATCAATCTTTGATTGCCCAGTGGATGTAATTTCCTGTAATATATTCTGGATGTGCAACATTATTCCCTGTCTGCCGTACCTTTGCTCGTCGTAATGGGCTCAAATTATCTAATTTGGCCTAAAGACATGAACGGACTTTAGTGGGCCCATTGAGTTAATGGGCCGTTACTAGGCCGAAAGTTAATGGTCGGCCCTCTTACCTCCCGGGTCGTTAACAGGCCGACATCGAAGCGGGCAACAGGTGGCCCCAATTTATTTCATGGGCCGTTAACAGGCCGTTACTAAGTTTGGGCTACATATGGCCCAACTATACTATAGGCCTTTAGCAGGCCGAAAGAGACAGCGGGCTTGTATTGGACCATGAAGAGCATGGGCCGCTAAGAGGCCGAAAGTCAGGTCGTATTGTAAACGGCCCAACTGTGTTGTGGGCCTTTAGCAGTCCGAAAGAGAAACCAGGCTGGTATTGGACCATGAAGGGCATGGGCCGTTAAGAGGGCAAAACTAAGGTCTGACTACAAATGGCCCAACTCATTTATGGTCCGTTAACAGGCCGAAAGGCACACAGGGCCGGGAATTGGCCCAACACTTAAATGGGTCACTAAAAGGCCAAAACTCAGGTCTGACTACAATTGGCCCAACTGATTTATGGGCCGTCAACAGGCTGAAAGTGACACCGGGCCAGAAATTGGACCAACACTTAAATGGGCCACTAAAAGGCCGAAACTTAGGTCCGACTACAAATGGCCCATCAGATTTATGGGCCGTCAACAGGCTGAAAGACACATCGGACCGGAAATTAGCCCAACATTTAAATGGGTCGCTAAAAGGCCGAAAGATGTACATCCTGAAAATTGTCCCATCCATTAAATGGGTCGTTAACAGGCCGAAATCTCATCGGGCCAATATTGAGCCCAAGTATATAGCGGGCTGTTAATGGGCTCGAACTGACGATGGGCTGCACTAGTGTCAAATCTTTAACGGGCCGAATTGGCACATCTCTTATGGGTCGTTGGCTTAAATGGACCTGACACAAGTAGGCCTTATATGGGCCGGCCTGCTAATTTTTATTGGGCCGACCTTTTTCACCGGAATGGGCCACTGTTGGGCTGTGCCACGTGTCGACATATCATAGGCACCTATCTGACCCACTGACGAGCTGACACGTGTTTTGTCCGGCCAATAAGAATTTTACATGTGGAAATTTCCCATTGGTCGGGCTGTTAACGGGTTATCGGATCCAAAACCCGACCCGATAGCTTAACGGCGTTCCGTTACGGTGGATGCCACGTGTCGGTCACCCTTGACGAAAGCACTTTTGTGACGCGCGATTTATCGTCATGGAAGTGGACACTTCCGTGATGATAATTTTGGTAATGTCATGGAACACTTCTACGACAACACAGGTATAACTATCTTGATTCTGTCATAAATTTGTCATGGATGTACATGCATGACAAAAAAAGCGGCCTACTGTGACAAACACGTATCATCACGGAAGTGTATTTTTTTGTAGTGCCTATCGCATCCTGTGCCCAGCCCCTCCACGTCGACCATACGAGACCCCGCTCGAGGAACTTCACTGGAAGATCTAGAACAAGAAGTACGATGTCGATGACCTGAAAGAAAAGCCGAGGTCATGACCTCAACCAGTAGCTCGTCGGGCACACGCATCCGTTGTCCTCCACCAATACGCTGCTAGCAAATTCTCCTCCCTCCTCCCACTATGCTTGGAGGTGGCCATCCTGGAGGTGAGCATCAGACATCCCGCATCCACGGACACCGGGGAGTTCCTATGTTCCTAGCTTAGCTTGAGGATACACATTGGGGCCTGGGTCACGGGACAAATACGAACAAGTGGAGCCGGCTATGCTGCCATTTAGCTTTTGACCGCCACCATGCCGATTTTTGGGTGGGATGAGGACAAGGGAACGAGAATGACACTAGGCCTCATGAGGGGCATGTTGGACACTTTGTTGTGGGTCCATATTGGCAGGGGCAAATCATCAAGAATCTGCAAAAGATGTGGCAAACAACCAATGGCAGGCAAAGCGGGGGCAAATCCTCAAAGAGCAAACAAACATGTGGCAAATTCTCAAATCCTCCAATCGCGTTTCGCTAAGGGCGAGGAACTCACCAATCTTCACCACGGTAAAAAGTGAATAAACTCCAGAAAGGCAAAGGTGTGGCTGCTCCCAGGTGTACTCACACCCTTTATCATAGCTATCCAGTTCTTTCGAGATTCCCACAAAAGTCTGACTACCTGGAGATCTTTTGTAGTGCATGGTCTGTAATCGCAGTGCATTAACAGAGCTAGCATGTGAACTTGCTGCAGCCCGTGCACATCACTCTTCCACCACGCTAACTTTCTCTCTCATAGTCACATCATCATGCATGCAAAGGTTTTCTCACCTACTAAAGAAAGTTGTATCTCTTGCTGTCTCATGCACAGGTTCTCTCTCACATGTTCTCTCTCTCTCCCACTTCTCCAAAAAAGTGAAGTTCCCTTTGGCAGGCTATATCTCTCCATTTTTTGTCACTTCTTAAATAAAAGTGAAGTTTTCCCTTACAGGCGCTATCTCTGCCTCTTTCCATTTTTGCTCTATCACTTCTCAAAAAGTAAAGCTCTCTCTTTCTTTATTTTGTCTGTGTGCCCCTCAATGTCTGACACAGTGTCTTCTCACTAAACAGTGTACACTACGTTAAAAAAGAAGGGTACTACAATATTGTTTCTCTCAGCTGTCGAGGAATGGAATCTCTCAGATGAACATCGCCTGGTTTACTGTTGATTGACTCTGCAAATTGCACTGGAGGAGCAGGCCCTGGTCCAAATCTCGAGGGAAGGAAACTGTGTAGATAGTGAGGTGTACCTACACCCGGGAGTAGAAAAGCTAGTCTCCTCCAGAAAAAACCTAATAAAGATGCATTTCATCACACCCTCGGCAGCTTATGAATAACAATACATAGGGACCAAGGGTAATCGGTTCATTCATCTCATATGCGCATGATATAATAATAATCAAGATCAACAAATTCCTTCCTACCATCTTACATGCACAGAAAGGCTGGCCATATATGCATATAATTGTCGAATGAAGTGAATCATCTTCCGATGAAAAGAAAGCAAGTAAGCACCAACCTCATCTTGTCACAACATTTGGCCTAAGTTCCTGCATGGATATCGTACATATAAGTTGCAATATTTTTTACGGTTAATAAAAATACTCAAGTAAATTAGGAGTGGACGCCTGGTAAGCAACAAAAAGAAAAATAGAGTGAAAAACCCCAGCTAACCGGTTAACAACACAATGGCAGACACCATACATATGGTTTATGAGGTGAACAGTGCTACAAGTACAGGACCTATGACCATCATATTTGAGGCATCGCTCCACTCTTGGTGACCAACTGCTTTTGTTGAGGTGATATTGTCCAAGAGCTTTGTAACTTAGAGGGTGACTTCGTATGATAGTGTCACCCGTAATGGTAGGCATTGCCTTGATACTGACACTCAGACTCCATCTGATGGCACATCGAATCCTTTCAATCCATCAGGAGAGCATTGCCCCCGATGCATGTTAGCAGGATAACTCTTCCTAGCATATGATCCTCTATTCTATAAACTCCCATGAAAGCGACCAGCAGGATCTCTGAGTCATATTCTACTAATCCTAAAGGGTTGCCGATCCGACTCATGCATACCGGGATAATCTTCAATGACGGAAACCAAGACGAGCTGAACCCAGACATCTCCTCATGAGGTGGGTCGATCCGGAGAATCTATACTTCACCGGTAGACATGAACTTCCGCAACATGTAAAGTTTTCCCTGGGATGAGATGATGGTCTCATATAGGGACGATATGTCGGTCTCATCTATGGAGAAAATCCAAGATGAGAAACTCCACTGCTTGTCCTTGGTGGTAGCGAAGAGTAGGCAACGCGTACGTGAAAGCACCATCATAATCATGGCGACTCCCTTGGAGTCAGTCGTGCTGCCAGGCAACAAATAATAATGCATGCCACTTGGATTCGATCCCAAGGTTATTGTGTGGTACGTGATAGGTGGGAACCTTGAACGTCCCCCGTGAAGGGGTGAAGGAGGCAGATGTTGTTGTGTTGGTCACCGTATTGTTGGGGAACGCAGTAATTTCAAAACAATTCCTACGCACACGCAAGATCCATCTAGGTGATGCACAACAACGAGAGGGGATAGAGTGTTGTTTATGTACCCTCGTAGACCATAAGCGGAAGCATTATGACAACGC
Organism: Triticum aestivum; assembly: GCF_018294505.1. NCBI lineage: Eukaryota > Viridiplantae > Streptophyta > Magnoliopsida > Poales > Poaceae > Triticum > Triticum aestivum. The sequence continues at coordinate 477,523,844 of NC_057806.1, forward strand.
GGTTGATGTAGTCGTACGTCTTCACGATCCGGCCGATCCTAGCACTGAAAGTATGACACCTCCGCGATCTGCACACGTTCAGCTCGGTGACGTCCCACAAACTCTAGATCCAGCTGAGGTCGAGGGAGAGTTTCATCAGCACGACGGCGTGATGACGGTGATGATGAAGTTACCGACGCAGGGCTTCGCCTAAGCACTACAACGATATGACCGAGGTGGAATTCTGTGGAGGGGGCACCGCACACGGCTAAACAATCAACTTGTGTGCCTATGGGTGCCCCCTCCCTGTATATAAAGGAGTGGAGGAGGGGGAGGGCCGGCCCTCTATGGCGCGCCCCAAGGGGGGGATTCCTACTCCTACTAGGAGTAGGTTTCCCCCCTTTCCTAGTCCAACTAGGAGGGGGAAGGAAGGAAGAGGGAGAGGAAGGAAAGGGGGGCCGCCCCCTCCCCAATTCGGATTGGGCCTTGGGGGGGGGGTGCCCCACCACTTGGCCGCGTCCTCCTCTCTTCCTCATGGCCCATCAAGGCCCATTAACTCCCCGGGGGGTTCCGGTAACCCCCCCGGTACTCCGGTATATGCCCGAACTCATCCGGAACCATTCTGATGTCCAAACATAGCCTTCCAATATATCAATCTTTATGTCTCAACCATTTTGAGAGTCCTCGTCATGTCTGTGATCACATCCAGGACTCCGAACTACCTTCGGTACATCAAAACACATAAACTCATAATACCGATCGTCACCGAACGTTAAGCGTGCGGACCCTACGGGTTCGAGAACCATCTAGACATGATAGAGACTCACTTCCGGTCAATAACCAATAGCGGAACCTGGATGCTCATATTGGTTCCTACATATTCTACGGAGATCTTTATCGGGCAAACCGCATAACAACATACATTGTTCCCTTTGTCATCGGTATGTTACTTGCCTGAGATTCGATCGTCGGTATCTCAATACCTAGTTCAATCTCGTTACCAGCAAGTCTCTTTACTCATTCTGTAATGCAACATCTCGTAACTCATTAGTCACATTGCTTGCAAGGCTTATAGTGATGTGCATTACCGAGAGGGCCCAGAGATACCTCTCTGATACACGGAGTGACAAATCCTAATCTCGATCTATGGCAACTCAACAAACACCATCGGAGACACCTGTAGAGCATCTTTATAGTCACCCAGTTACGTTGTGACGTTCGATAGTACACTAAGTGTTCCTCCGGTATTCGACAGTTGCATAATCTCATAGTCATAGGAACATGTATAAGTTATGGAGAAAGTAGTAGCAATAAACTAAATGATCAAAGTGCTAAGCTAACGGATGGGTCAGGTCAATCACATCATTCTCTAATGATGTGATCCCGTTCATCAAATCACAACTCTTGTCCATGGCTAGGAAACTTAACCATCTTTGATTAACGAGCTAGTCAAGTAGAGGCATACTAGTGACACACATTTTGTCTATGTATTCACACATGTACTAAGTTTCCGATTAATACAATTCTAGCATGAATAATAAACATTTATCATGATATAAGGAAATATAAATAACAACTTTATTATTGCCTCTAGGGCATATTTACTTCACATATTTCCAGTGTTGCCGCTGCAGGAGGACCAGACAGAGGATGACATGGTCCTCAAGAAGCGGAACTCGAGGGCGGACAAATACTCCAGTGTCGAGGTTGAGGAAACGCTTCTTGCCAAATCTAAGGTGGAGTCCATGGCCGTCGGGCAGCATCATCCATCGACGTGGATGGAAGCGAGGGTCGGTGATGCCACGTCCCCATGGGCAGATGGTGCTGGATCGCCAGTGCGCGCATACGGCGCGAAAGCGGACGTAGTCGAGCAGGTCTCCGACCAGCACCCAAATCAGTGGGCATGGACGATGGGAGAGACATGCCACGAGCCACCGGAGCCGGTGGCGGAAGCAGTTGTGGTGATTGCTGGAGCGTGTTTGCAGTATGCCAAGGGCAAGGAGGACTTCGATCTATCGATCCCAAGGACTAACTAATTAAACAAATCGATGGATCTAGGCTCTTTCTTGTTGCCCTCCGGTAATCCCGCCGTAATTTTTTTGGAAACATCCAATCTTTTTTTGGGGTGACTTGGAAACCACCGATCGACTTGGCGAGGAACTATAAGGGTGGCTCCTGAGATGCTACTGTTGGGCCTATCGATGGGGCTAAGATCCGGCATGTCATTCTCTAGTACGTTCAAATGAAAAAATGCTTTCTCCTAAGTGGACAGTGCTAGTTGCTCAAAAAACATGGTCAGTGCCAGGCGCCAGCGTGCCGGCCCAATAGTTGGGCAAGTCACGCCCCAACCATTCAAATCGAGCATGTATTGCCATTGGATTGGGGCTTCTCATGTCCTTTTCTCTCCCAAAACCAAATCTACGAAGCCAGCAAGGAAAAGGAGCAGCGGTGCCGCCGGCAATCGCCATGAACGAGTGAATGACCAAACCTTGAAGCACCGCCTCCCACGCCACTGGTTCGCCGTCTACGACGCTGGTCGCTACCTCCCAAGCCTTTCTCATCGACTTCGCACATGCAATATCATGTGCCCACATGTTGCTGTAAAAACAAACGATGACAGTCGCAACTCCGGTTAATGACACGGTGCAACTTCGGTGCCGGCAGTCGCCCACTGCGGTGGCGGTGGGTGGGGCCTGGGGCTCCGTCCCCGCTTCCCATCCCCCTCCTCCTCTACCTCGCGGTCCGCTAGCTCCTGCCCGTGGTGCCGCCCGTGCCCTGGGGCCGGCCTCGGGTTTTGGGGGTCATCAGCAGCCGTGCGGTGGCCCTGGCTCCAGCTCCTATGGTCGCCCCCCTTCTGGCCCCGGTTTGTCTTTGGCTGGCCAGGGTGATGGCATCCTCCCTCCCCCCCTCCCGCCCGCCCGCCTCCTTCCACCCAAACTCCCAACCCCAACCTTACTTGCTTCGCCTACCACCAACCAGGCCACTTCCAGTCCCGATGCTTCAAGCCCCCCTTCTACCTCATCTGTAGGGAGGAGGGGCACCTCACTGTGGATTACCAAAATCATCGCAAGCCTACTTTGTTTGTGCATTATGGTCTCAGTTTGCCTGGGTGCTCCTTCTTCGCGTTAGATAGTGAAATTACTCAGGTGGCGGTTGCCCCTGCCCTGTCCAATGCTGCCATTATCTCTGCCAAGGACCAAAAGATATCCCCTCAGACTCTTCTCGATGAGCTCAAACTTTGGGATGAGGGTGGTTGGGACTGGTAGGTCCGACAACTCTCTGATTTCGAGTTTGCTATTGTTTTTCCCTCCAAAGAAATTCTTAAGATGATTTCCTCGTGCACTAGCTTTACGCTGCCTCTTAACCAATTTATTGTTTCCATCAAAGTTATGCCCAACGGCTCCAAACCGATTCCCTTGCTCTATGATATTTGAGTCCTTGTCGATGATGTTCCTCCATTATGGTTGGCAAACCCATTATGGTCGACCCTGAATCCCTACAAATACTTGGTCATGTCCGCCTCAAAGTTTGGTGTGTTGATCCTCTGTGTGTCTGTGGTGCTATCGATGTCTTCCCGTCTGTTGATGGCTTCCGTCTTCATGTCTATGTCGAGGGAACTGCGAACCTCCAAGCCCCTCCGCCCAGGCCTTCCCCATCTGACAAACATGGGGGAGATGGCTCTGCGGCGCCCAATCTGAGCGGGGGCTCGAATCCTCATTTGACACGCTCGGAATGGGAAGGCATGGGATCTTAATCTCGCGAGCTTCTCAAGGGGAACACCCTGCTCGATGGTGTGCCGAAGGATGCGGCTGGCACGGTGGGCCCAGTGGTGGCCGCGGGTGTTCCCATTCCGATGGGCACACCGACCTCGGGTGTCTGCTCCAACTTGCCGGTCCGCCCCAGCTCCCCCTCGCTCTCAGGCATTGATGACCTCCCTGCCTCCCCTCCTCGGGGCTCGGATGGCCGTGCTTCCAAGCGGAGGTCATTGGTCAGGAAGTTTTCGGCTAGGAGCAGGGTGTCGGCTGGTACCAAGCAGTCTACGGGGAGCTTGTGCTGCTATCTGGAGGCTGATATGGACGCTGCTTCTGGACCGTCGTCTCCACGAGCGGTGGGCTTTGCCACGCCTACTAGGTCCCTGTCCTCCACTGCTCGCAAGAGTGGCTGGGGCTTGAACAATGGGGAGAGGGTGACCGATAGGGCGACGCGTCGGGCGGCGGCCAAAGATCTTCCCCCCTTAGGTATTCCCCCAAACCCAGCTTGTTCCCGTTGCATCTCCTAAATCCCCTGTTCGGTTGGTGCTTCCTTCATGCTCGAATGGTCATTTGATAAAGGTGCTTTCAGATGTGGGCATTTCCTTTTAGTCTGGTGCCGGTTCCCCTTCCGCCATTCTGGCTTTGGTTAGGGCCAAAAAGGTGGCCCAAGCCGCCATTGCCAAAGCTAAGGAACTAGCGGAATCTCAAACCCCTCCTTCGGTAGTGGACAAAGGAGCAACTGAGGAGGCTGGTAGGGGACAGCCTTGAAAGTGCAACTATCCCTAGGTGGTTTTGGTAATTCATAACAACATATAGCTCATTGAGCTAATGCTATTCCAAGATGATTATTTCAGGAAAGCTCAATGATTGGCATGGCATGGATGGTGAAAGTGGAACCCTCAAAATGCTAAGGACAAAGGATTGGCTCAAGCTCAAAAGCTCAAGACTCTTCATTTTATATTTTAGTGATCCAAGATCACATTGAGTCTTTAGGAAAAGCCAATACTATCAAGGAGGGATGAGGTGTTGCTTAATGAGCCTCTTGCTTCATGTGCTTAGTGATATGCTCCAAAACCCTCAACTACTTTCCCATATCCACATATGACCTAAACCCTAAGCCAAACTCGGTCATACCGATTCTTTCTATCCGGCGCCACCGAGTTTCACTTGTCATAAGCCACTGCCAAACCCTAGCAATTCGGTTCTACCGATAGGGATCTCGGTCTCACCGAGATGGGATTGCAAACTCTCTGTTTCCCTTTCGTAACTTTTCGGTCTCACCGAAAGAGCGAATCGGTCCCACCGAGATTGCAATGTAAATTCAGTGTTTCCTTTTTGTAACTTTTCGGTCTCACCGAAAGAGCAAATCGGTCCCACCGAGTTTGCCTGACCAACTCTCTGGTTAGCTAATTACCAAAATCGGTCTCACCGAGTTTGTGTAATCGGTCTCACCGAGATTACGTTATGCCCAAACCCTAACCATATCGGTCCTACCGAGTTGCATGTCAGTCCCACCGAAAATCTCTAACGGTCACTAGGTTTACCTTTTCGGTCCGACCGAGTTTGTTGATTCGGTCCCACCGAGATTGGAAAACTGTGTGTAACGGTTGGATTTTGTGTGGAGGCTATATATACCCCTCCACCTCCTCTTCATTCATGGAGAGAGCCATCAGAACACTCTACACATTCCAACTCATATGTTCTGAGAGAGAACCACCTACTCATGTGTTGAGACCAAGATATTCCATTCCTACCATATGAATCTTGATCTCTAGCCTTCCCCAAGTTGCTTTCCACTCAAATCTTCTTTCCACAAAATCCAAATCCTATGAGAGAGAGTTGAGTGTTGGGGAGACTATCATTTGAAGCACAAGAGCAAGGAGTTCATTACCTACACACCATTTGTTACTTCTTGGAGAGTGGTGTCTCCTAGATTGGCTAGGTGTCACTTGGGAGCCTCCGACAAGATTGTGGAGTTGAACCAAGGAGTTTGTAAGGGCAAGGAGATCGCCTACTTCGTGAAGATCTACCGCTAGTGAGGCAAGTCCTTCGTGGGCGATGGCCATGGTGGGATAGACAAGGTTGCTACTTCGTGGACCCTTTGTGGGTGGTTGCTTCTTCGTGGACCCTTCGTGGGTGGAGCCCTTCGTGGACTCGCGCAACCGTTACCCTTCGTGGGTGGAGCCCTCCGTGGACTCGCGCAACCGTTACCCTTCGTGGGTTGAAGTCTCCATCAACGTGGATGTAGGATAGCACCACCTATCCGAACCACGGGAAAAACATCTGTGTCTCCAATTGCGTTTGAATTCTCCAAACCCTTCCCTTTACATTCTTGCAAGTTGCATGCTTTACTTTCCGCTGCCAATATACTCTTTGCATGCTTGCTTGAATTGTGTGATGATTGCTTGACTTGTCCTACAATAGCTAAAATCTGCCAAGAACTAAAATTGGGAAAAGGTTAAGTTTTTATTTGGTCAAGTAGTCTAATCACCCCCCCTCTAGACATACTTTCGATCCTACAAGTGGTATCAGAGCTTTGGTCTCCATTTGCTTTGATCTCCATAGCTTTTGGTGGTCATAGCCTTGGTTTCACAACCTAGGAGAGTATGGCGTCTAGCGAGGGAAATTATCACCGTAGAGGTCCTTACTTTGATGGTACTAATTTTGCTAGTTGGAAGCATAAAATGAAAATGCATATTCTTGGACATAACCCCGCCGTTTGGGCTATTGTGTGTGTTGGTTTGCAAGGTGACTTCTTTGATGGGAAAGAACCAAACCGTGAAGCTACCGCGGATGAGTTGAAGATGTTGCAATACAATGCTCAAGCTTGTGATATTCTCTTCAACGGATTGTGCCCCGAAGAATTCAACAAAATCAGCCGTCTTGAGAATGCAAAGGAAATTTGGGACACTTTGATTGATATGCACGAAGGTACCGACTCCGTCAAGGAATCCAAGTTGGATGTGCTTCAAAGTCAACTTGACAAGTTCAAAATGAAGGATGGTGAAGGTGTCGCTGAAATGTACTCTAGGCTTGCTCTCATCACAAATGAGATTGCCGGCTTAGGAAGTGAAGAGATGACCGATAGATTCATCATCAAGAAGATTCTAAGAGCCTTGGATGGAAAATATGATACCGTGTGCACATTGATCCAAATGATGCCCAATTACAAAGATCTCAAGCCAACGGAGGTGATTGGAAGAATTGTTGCTCATGAGATGTCACTCAAGGATAAAGAGGAACTTCACAACAAATCAAGTGGTGCCTACAAAGCCTCATGTGAAGCCCCTACATCATCAAGTGAGAAACAAAACTTCAATGAAGAATTGAGCTTAATGGTGAAGAACTTCAACAAGTTCTACAAGAGTAGAAGCAAAGATAGAAGCTTCAAGTCAAGGTCCTACAATGACAAAAGATCTTCTAGTCGAGAGCGAAACTGCTACAGTTGTGGAAGACCCGGACACTATTCCAATGAGTGTACGGCTCCCTACAAGAGAAGAGAAGATTCTCCAAAAAGAAGAAGCAAAGAATCACCACCAAGAGAGAGAAGGAGTAGAGATGATCGTTATGAACGAAGATACTCACGGAGAAGCAAGGATTCGGAAAGGAAGGAAAAATCATCAAGGAGCTACACAAAACGAAGACATCAAGCTCATGTTGGTGAATGGGTATCCGGCTCCGACTCCGACAGCCACTCCGAGAGAAGTTATCACTCCGACTCCGAAGATACTCAAGATGAAGGTGTTGCCGGTCTAGCACTTGTGTCAACCAACTCCTACGACATATTTGACTCACCAAATGAAGGAATTGGAAGATGCTTCATGACCAAAGGTCCTAAGGTAACACACCCCGAGTATGTTGATTTCAATAGTGATGAAGATGACTTGTTAGGTGATGATTTGCTTGTTGACAACTCTAGTGATGAATACTATGATGAAACGTCAATTAATCATGCTAATCAAGATAAAACGAATGACAATGATAAGGAGAAGATTGAGGCTCTAACTAAAGAACTAAACACTCTTAAGTTAGCTCATGAAACTATCTTCGAAGATCATCGAGAACTTTTAAGAGCTCATGAGAAATTACGCTTTGAAAAGCTCAATCTTGAGCAAGAGCATGAGTTCTTAAAAGCAATCAATGATGATCTCCGCAAGAAAAGTTCTTCTTACATTGCCAAGCGTTTACTCTTATCCACTTACATGCCTCAAGTCAAGTCTAGTAACAAGAACAAGAAAGATTCTTCCTCTAGCAGTAACAATGATCATGCTAAATCCAATATTGTTGCTTCTAGTAGTTCTCTTGATTCCACTAATGATTCTCTTAGCCAAGTTACACTTGAGCAAGAAAATAGCTTATTGAAGGGAATTATAGAGAAAGGAGTGTACAAAAGCCTTGCCGGGAGTAAGCAATTCGAGGAAATTGTGCGCAAGCAAGGAATGCACCGGAAGAATCAAGGTGTTGGTTTTGAACGAAAGTTCAATGCCAATGGAGTTGAGTGGGAAGAAGATCAATACCCCAAGACAAAGTTTGTTCCTCAACAAGAGAAGTATGATACTTCTTTCAAGGGGACACAAGCTCAAGATGATCTTCCACCACAAGACTACAAGCAAAAAGGCAAGGACAAGCTTCAAGAGGAAATTGATGCATTTGAAGAAGCTCCTAAGACCTTAGTCAAGTGGATTCCCAAGACTACTTCAAGTTCCACTTCATCAAGTACGACTACAACTCCAAGGATTCCCATCAAGATGGTGTGGATCCAAAAGAAGAAGAACTAGAGAGTTCTTGAGGGTGACTCCGCCAACATACTTCACTCTTATCATTTTGGCAAGAACAAGTGCAATCAACTTCCACATCTTGCACTAGTTCAAGGAGTCACAAACCCTCTTGTTGGTAAGACAAGGGACAAGGTAACCTAAAAGTTTTCATGGACATCATCTTGTGTGTGCATCACTCTATGTCTATGGATATCCTTGTTTGTTCCTTGTGGGACTAACCCATGTAGGTATTGAAAGTGCAATTCACTCAAATGGATAGCTCCAAGTGATCTACATCAACATTGAGCATCCACATCTTCAACATCTACATGAAGTCATCATCGACAAAACCCGAGGTTAGTTCATCCCTCTAAGGGGGGATATCACATCTAGGGGGAGCTTTACTCTAAGACTTGAGCTAAAGCAACTCTAAAGATGTGAACACAACAATGCTTTATGTAAAAGTGGTAACCCCACTTGAGCTTAAACGATGAGTATGACCTATGATCAAGTGTTCTCACTTGACTCCTAAGTCAATATACTCATATATAGATGACCTTGTCATCGCAAATTGCTTGATAGATGCTAGAATTGGTTGTGCATGCCTTGTCACATATTTCATTTGCCATCTTATTGTGTGAGCATGCTGGTTGCATATTTTACTCATTCGAGGACATCCACTTGTTGTTTTGATTGTTTGGTTTTATTTCCTTTTGCCAAGTGGATGGACAAGAATGCCTAAGAACCTCCTCTAGCTATCTATGCTTTTCTCGTCTCAAACTCTATTCATGCTACATCACAAAATTTGATCAAGTCAGATTCGAACCACTCTGTGTGAGGAGCGCTCAGAGTCCCCGATTCGTCATAGACTTAAACTTCCAAAACCTCTTTATGATTCTCGGTCTGACCGATACCCTACTTTCGGTCCTACCGAGATCATTAAGTTGATCTAGGTTTTCGATCTCGGTGCAACCGATTTGAACCTTTCGGTCACACCGAGTTGCAACAACTGTATACAGTTTTGCATCTCGGTGCCACCGAGCTGTTCCACTCGGTCACACCGACAGGGTCGGGCTATATATAGTCACGGGCAAAAATTTGGAAATTTCTCCGAACCCCTTCGCCCGCGCGATAGCCTGCTCTGCCAACTTGGTCTCCGGATCGTCTCCTCGCCGCCAGCCGCCTCCAGTCACTGGTCTCCATCACCATCAATGGAATTCTACCCCGCCGTTGCCGCCGTAGCGAGTCTCCGCCGAACTAGGGTATGGACTCGATCTTTGTGCTATTCTCCAATCCGATTCTTAGCACATTGTGATCATCATGATTCTTGCCACGATTGAAACACTCCTATCCAGTCAATGCGCTCGTAGATTAGGTTTGATTCGAAAATTTTAGGGTTAGGTTTCCGCCGAAACCATCTCGGACCCACCGAGTTGAAAAACTTGGTCCCACCGATTTGGCTTATGCCATTGCACAAGTGAGACTCGGTCTGACCGAGAATTACTTATCGGTGTGACCGATTTTGGAACTCTGTGAAACCCTAGCAGTCTCGGTGCCACCGAACTGTGACTCGGTCCGACCGAGTTCACTAGTTTAGGTTCCAAAACTGCTTCGGTATCACCGAGTTTAAAAATCGGTAGATCCGAGATGATTTCAGTGGGAAACTAAAACTAAGTTTTTGAGTCATTCTTTTGCAAAAATCTCTGCATTTTGTGATGCTCATCTATTCTACCTCATCTATAAACTGTTCACAGGGTCAGCAGTCAGCTTGTTCATCATGTCAGACCAGAGTGATAGCCAGAATGTGTCAGAACAGCAAGTGCAGATGAGTGAGGGCACTAGTCCCTCAAGTTCTTCAGATGATGGCAGCAGAAGTACTCCTAGCAATCTGCCTAAAGCTGCCACCAGACAGAGAAAGAAGAGAACTTCAGATTCTGAGGATGAGGATTATGTGGCAGAGGAAGAGGAAGCCACATCAAAGAGAGTTGAGCCAGCACAGGGCACAAAGCCAGGCTTAAAGATCAAAAGGCCAGCAGGCAGGCAGCCTATGCCAAAGGCCAGAGCTTCAACCAAGATTTCTGAGAAGCCCACTCCCATAGAGCCAGTTGCTGCTGAAGGCAAGAAAAGAAAGGAAAGGGTCAAGAAGATCGTAGCCAGAGTGCTTGGAAAGGCTTCCATCATGGAAGAAGAGGAAGAAGAAGAGGTTGCTGCACCAGCACCTAAAGCACCTAAGCTTATGGGTGATGCTATAAGATCAGGGGCTGCCACATCTAAGCCCAAAGAAGCACCCAAAGCTGCCTCCAAGCCCAAGTCTGCACCAAAGAGAAATACAAGGAGCATACCTGCAACTGAGAAGAACAAGGCCCTAGTGCCTGAAGCTGCTAAAGAAGATGATGAAGAGCAAGTTCTCAGAAAACTCAAGCCCAAGATCCCAGACCACAACGATGCTCATCCTGTGGCTGAGGATATGAAGCTCAGGAGAGACTCAGGGCTAAGGAAGTGGAGAGAAGTAGATCCGTATGCTTCAAGGAGGAGGACTGCTGTTGACTACAGATTTCACACCAAGGAACAGCAGGACTTCTATGAGACAGTGCTGCTTGATAAGAAGCCAATAGTCTGTGATATGAGATGGGTTGACTAGCAATACATCAAGGACAATGAAGAGTACTACCCTGGAGTGCAGGACAGCTTCAAGGCATGTGGAGTAGAGGACTTTGTTGGGCAGAAGCTCACAAAGTGGAATGAGGAGCTTATCATGCAGTTCTACTCCACAGCACATTTTTATCCAGATGGTCAGATAACTTGGATGTCTGAAGGTACGAGGTACCAATCTATAGTTGAGGAATGGGCAAAGTTGATCAATGCCCCAGAGGAAAATGAGGATGAATTGGATATCTATGCCAAGAAGAAGATGGACCACAACTCTATGTCCAATATGTACAAAGAAATTCCAAACGAGGCACTTGACACTTTCAAGTTTGGGTCTGTGCATTATCTTCTGTCAGGGCTGCCAACTATTAATTGGATTTTGAGGCACACTCTCTTGCCCAAGTCAGGTGATCACAAGATCAACAGAGGCCATGCAATCAATTTGCTTCATGTATTTGATGTACCTCAGAAATTCAAGGTCATGAGCCTCATAGTAGAGACAATCAAGAGGACAGCAGCAGACCAGAAGAGGAGTTGTGGATATGCCCCACAGATTCAGGAGCTCATCAACTCAAAGATGGGCACAGGCATATACTCATTGGACAAGGAACACCTGCCCATCCGTCCAGATTTTAAAGATAATCAAGTTGTTATGACTGAGAATGAACCATCATCAACACAAGCACAAGCAAAGAAGGAGAAGGCAAGGAAGGAGAAAGCTGCCAAGATGCCAACTCAAGAGGAGGCATCTGAGTATTTCTTGAAAACCAAACAAGAGCAGCTTGGTTACTTGATTGCATCCACCCTGCGGATTGAGCAAGGACTAGCCACCCTAACTCAGAACCAGGCAAGCTTAGAGAGGATCATGGAACAAAAGTTCTATGACTTGGATGTCAAAGTAACAGAGATTCAGTCTGCAGTGGAACAACTTCAGGATGACATGTAGGAGAGGAGAGACAAGACTACAACTGATGCATTTGCCAGAGTGCCAAGAGCTCAGAGATCACATGCAGTGCCAGTTGCTGACACCAGAGCCACCACTTCTACACCAGCTACAGCCTCAGTTCCACCAGCTCCAGCATCTAATTCAGCCTCAACTCCAACCACGTCTACAGAAGGCTTCGTCCTTGGAGTGCTCCGGAGTCCACCACCACCTGAAGATCAAGCCTGAGCGTCGATCTAGCACTATGCATTTTCTAGGAACTTTTTGGTAACTTGTTGCCAAAGGGGGAGAAAAATGTATAGATCATAGGCTTCGAGAGAGAGTGTTGTTTTTTTCTCTCTTGCTTTATTTGGTGGTTTTTCGAACTTTGTTTGCTTTTGAGTGCTTGAGATACTATGTCATTGCTCGTGAGACATTGATGATCATGTGTTTGATCATAAGCTACACTTAATGCTTGCTTGAATTATATCTTATCTATCTTATGTGATCATTCACTATTCTTGGTGATGAGTGCATGTATTTCATTCTTATCATTTTAAGCGCTCCACCAAGATGTATGTGACATGGAAGAGTAACCCATGACTCTAACTCTTTGTGCATTTGCAGTCCAAAGCAAATTTTAAATATGCACAAATTTAGGGGGAGCTCTTACTTGTCACATACTTCTCAAAGCGACGATATATTTCATGCTTATTATCATTTGTCGAAGCTTTGATCTATATGTTGTCATCAATTACCAAAAAGGGGGAGATTGAAAGTGCAACTATCCCTAGGTGGTTTTGGTAATTCATAACAACATATAGCTCATTGAGCTAATGCTATTCCAAGATGATTATTTCAGGAAAGCTCAATGATTGGCATGGCATGGATGGTGAAAGTGGAACCCTCAAAATGCTAAGGACAAAGGATTGGCTCAAGCTCAAAAGCTCAAGACTCTTCATTTTATATTTTAGTGATCCAAGATCACATTGAGTCTTTAGGAAAAGCCAATACTATCAAGGAGGGATGAGGTGTTGCTTAATGAGCCTCTTGCTTCATGTGCTTAGTGATATGCTCCAAAACCCTCAACTACTTTCCCATATCCACATATGACCTAAACCCTAAGCCAAACTCGGTCCTACCGATTCTTTCTATCCGGCGCCACCGAGTTTCACTTGTCATAAGCCACTGCCAAACCCTAGCAATTCGGTTCTACCGATAGGGATCTCGGTCTCACCGAGATGGGATTGCAAACTCTCTGTTTCCCTTTCGTAACTTTTCGGTCTCACCGAAAGAGCGAATCGGTCCCACCGAGATTGCAATGTAAATTCAGTGTTTCCTTTTTGTAACTTTTCGGTCTCACCGAAAGAGCAAATCGGTCCCACCGAGTTTGCCTGACCAACTCTCTGGTTAGCTAATTACCAAAATCGGTCTCACCGAGTTTGTGTAATCGGTCTCACCGAGATTACGTTATGCCCAAACCCTAACCATATCGGTCCTACCGAGTTGCATGTCAGTCCCACCGAAAATCTCTAACGGTCACTAGGTTTACCTTTTCGGTCCGACCGAGTTTGTTGATTCGGTCCCACCGAGATTGGAAAACTGTGTGTAACGGTTGGATTTTGTGTGGAGGCTATATATACCCCTCCACCTCCTCTTCATTCGTGGAGAGAGCCATCAGAACACATACACAATTCCAACTCATATGTTCTGAGAGAGAACCACCTACTCATGTGTTGAGACCAAGATATTCCATTCCTACCATATGAATCTTGATCTCTAGCCTTCCCCAAGTTGCTTTCCACTCAAATCTTCTTTCCACAAAATCCAAATCCTATGAGAGAGAGTTGAGTGTTGGGGAGACTATCATTTGAAGCACAAGAGCAAGGAGTTCATTACCTACACACCATTTGTTACTTCTTGGAGAGTGGTGTCTCCTAGATTGGCTAGGTGTCACTTGGGAGCCTCCGACAAGATTGTGGAGTTGAACCAAGGAGTTTGTAAGGGCAAGGAGATCGCCTACTTCGTGAAGATCTACCGCTAGTGAGGCAAGTCCTTCGTGGGCGATGGCCATGGTGGGATAGACAAGGTTGCTACTTCGTGGACCCTTTGTGGGTGGTTTCTTCTTCGTGGACCCTTCGTGGGTGGAGCCCTCCGTGGACTCGCGCAACCGTTACCCTTCGTGGGTGGAGCCCTCCGTGGACTCGCGCAACCGTTACCCTTCGTGGGTTGAAGTCTCCATCAACGTGGATGTAGGATAGCACCACCTATCCGAACCACGGGAAAAACATCCGTGTCTCCAATTGCGTTTGAATTCTCCAAACCCTTCCCTTTACATTCTTGCAAGTTGCATGCTTTACTTTCCGCTGCCAATATACTCTTTGCATGCTTGCTTGAATTGTGTGATGATTGCTTGACTTGTCCTACAATAGCTAAAATCTGCCAAGAACTAAAATTGGGAAAAGGTTAAGTTTTTATTTGGTCAAGTAGTCTAATCACCCCCCTCTAGACATACTTTCGATCCTACAAGCCTGCCCTGATTCCTATCAAAAGGGGTGCTGCTAAGCATTCTAAATCCTGTGTGGCCCGTTGCAGGTCGAGTCTTTGCATAAAAAACCTGTCAATTAGATGAGAGATCTTTTTTGGAATGTTAGGGGTTTTGGTGCTAGGGGGTGCAGAGATCAATTGAAAGAGGTGATTAGAGGAGATAAAATTGACTTGGTAGGTTTAGTTGAAACTTTTAAAAGTACGTTCTCTCCCAATGAGCTTTCCGCAGTTGCGGGGCCAGACAGATTCGACTGGAATTTTCTCCCCTCCTCTGGCCACTCTGATGGTATTCTAATTGGCTCTAAACGGGACGCTTTTGACATTGTGGCTTTTCATCATGGTATCTTCTGGGCTAGCACTGGTGTGCATCACCACCATTTGAATGCTCTTTGGGAGGTCATCGTAGTGTATGGGCCGGTAGACCACTCCCTTTCTTCTCTGTTCCTTGACGAAATCACATCCAAAATAGTGGTGTGCTCCATCCCCCTCCTAGTTGGTGGGGACTTTAGTTTACTTTGTTCATTGTCGGATAAGAACACTGCCAATTTCTCATGGCCCCTTGAAGATGACTTTAATGATTTCATTAGTAATTGTGCTCTTCGCGAGATCACTAGGGTGGGCTCTCGGTTCACATGGACGGACTGCCAAATTTCTCCCGCCCGATCGCTCCTTGATCGTGTCTTCGTCTGCCCTGTCTGGGACACTATGTTTCCCCGCGTTCTGCTCAAACCTAAGCCCATTGTGGGTTCAGATCATGCCCCCTCATCCTTGATGCTGGGCTCCAAACTCCTTCCGCCCCTCCCCGTTTCCAATTTGATGCTTCTTGGCTCCTGGTAGACGGCTTTTGTGACCTGTTACAATCTAAGATCTCAGCCTTGCTCTCCGCGGATAGGCGCTCCTTCGGGCCGATGGATGACTAGCATCATTGCTCATACTCCCTTCGCAAATTTCTTCATGGATGGGCCCGCAACCATGTGGCTAAGAAGTGTAGGGACAAGGCTAGCTTGTCAGGGCAAATCAGCTCCCTAGATGCAGCGGCCGACGGGCCAGGACTCTCGGACCAAGAGTGGGTTTGCGGTTCTCCCTTGAGGAGGCCCTGGTGCAGTTGCACCGTTAGGCCAAGATCTATTGGCGTCAAAGGGGCACTATTAACTGGATGCTAAAGGGTTACTCCCCTATGACATATTTCTTCGCTATCGCAAATGGGAGGCGTAGGCGATGCACTATTGATTGTCTCCTTATTAATGGTGTTAGAACCACATACCAGAACCTCACCATGGCTCATGTTGTTCAGTTTTTATCCTCTCTCCTTGATGTTTACTACACAACCTTCTTCTTGTAGACGTTGTTGGGCCTCCAAGTACAGAGGTTTGTAGGACAGTAGCAAATTTACCTCAAGTGGATGACCTAAGGTTTATCAATCCATGGGAGGCGTAGGATGAAGATGGTCTCTCTCAAACAAGCCTGCAACCAAATAACAAAGAGTCTCTTGTGTCCCAACACACCCAATACAATGGTAAATTGTATATGTGCACTGTTCGGCGAAGAGATGGTGATACAAGTGCAATATGGATAGTAGATAATGGTTTATGTAATCTGAAACTATAAAAACAGCAAGGTAACTAATGATAAAAGTGAGCACAAACGATATTGCAATGCTAGGAAACATGGCCTAGGGTTCATACTTTCACTAGTGCAAGTCCTCTCAAAAATAATAGCATAATTGGATCATATAACTATCCCTCAACATGCAACAAAGAGTCACTCCAAAGTCACTAATAGCGGAGAACAAACGAAGAGATTATTGTAGGGTACGAAACCACCTCAAAGTTATCCTTTCTGATCGATCTATTCAAGAGTCCGTAGTAAAATAACACGAAGCTATTCTTTCCGTTCAATCTATCATAGAGTTCATACTAGAATAACACCTTAAGACACAAATCAACCAAAACCCTAATGTCACCTAGATACTCTAATGTCACCTCAAGTATCCGTGGGTATGATTATACGATATGCATCACAAAATCTTAGATTCATCTATTCAACCAACACAAAGAACTTCAAAGAGTGCCCCAAAGATTCTACCGGAGAGTCGAGACGAAAATGCGTGCCAACCCCTATGCATAAGTTCACGAGGTCACGGAACTCGCAAGTTGATCACCAAAACATACATCAAGTGGATCACGTGATATCCCATTGTCACCACAGATAAGCACATGCAAGACATACATCAAGTGTTCTCAAATCCTTAAAGACTCAATCCGATAAGATAACTTCAAAGGGAAAACTCAATTCATCACAAGGAGATAGAGGGGGAGAAACATCATAAGATCCAACTATAATAGCAAAGCTCGTGATACATCAAGATCGTATCACCTCAAGAACACAAGAGAGAGAGAGATCAAACACATAGCTACTGATACATACCCTCAGCCCCGAGGGTGAACTACTCCCTCCTCGTCATGGAGAGCGCCGGGATGATGAAGATGGACACCGGAGAGGGATTCCCCCCTCCGGCAGGGTGCCAAAACGGGTCTAGATTGGTTTTCGGTGGCTACGGAGGCTTCTGGTGGCGGAACTCCTGATCTATTGTGCTCCTTGATGGTTTTAGGGTATACGGACATATATAGGCGAAAGAAGTCGGCCAGGGGAGCCACGAGGGTGGGGGGCGCGCCTCCCTGCCTCGTGGCCACCTCGAAGCTTCCTTGACATCAACTCCAAGTCTCTTGGATCACGTTCATTCCAAAAATCACGCTCCCGAAGGTTTCATTCCGTTTGGACTCCGTTTGATATTCCTTTTCTGCGAAACACTGAAACAAGGGAAAAAACAAGAACTGGCACTGGGCTCTGGGTTAATAGGTTAGTCCAAAAAAATAATATAAAAGTGTAAAATAAAGCCCATAATTATCCAAAACAGATAATATAATAGCATGGAACAATCAAAAATTATAGATACGTTGGAGACGTATCAGCATCCCCAAGCTTAATTCATGCTCGTCCTCGAGTAGGTAAATGATAAAAACAGAATTTTTGATGTGGAATGCTACCTAACATATTTCTCTAAGTAATTCTATTTTACTGTGGCATGAATGTTCAGATCCATAAGATTCAAGACAAAAGTTTAATATTGACATAAAAATAATAATACTTCAAGCATACTAATAAAGCAATCATGTCTCCTCAAAATAACATGGCCAAAGCAAGCTATCCCTACAAAATCATATAGTCTGGCTATGCTCCATCTTCACCACACAAAGTATTTAAATCATGCACAACCCCGATGACAAACCAAGAAATTGTTTCATACTTTTGGTGTTCTCAAACTTCTTCAATCTTCACGCAATACATGAGCGTGAGCCATGGATATAGCACTATAGGTGGAATAGAATGGTGGTTGTGGAGAAGACAAAAAGGAAGAAGATAGTCTCACATCAACTAGGCGTATCAACGGGCTATGGAGATGCCCATCAATAGATATCAATGTGAGTGAGCAGGGATTGCCATGCAACAGATGCAGTAGAGCTATAAGTGTATGAAAGCTCAAAAAGAAACTAAGTGGGTGTGCATCCAACTCGCTTGCTCACGAAGACCTGGGGCATTTTGAGGAAGCCCATCATTGGAATATACAAGCCAAGTTCTATAATGAAAGATTCCCACTAGTATATGAAAGTGACAACATAGGAGACTCTCTATCATGAAGTACTTTTAAGCACAAGTGTGGTAAAAGGATAGTAACATTGTCCCTTCTCTCTTTTTCTCTCATTTTTTGGCCTTCTCCCTTTTTTATGGCCTTTCTCTTTCTTTTCTTTTTTTCGTCCGGAGTCTTATCCCGACTTGTGGGGGAATCAGAGTCTCCATCATACTTTCCTCACTGGGACAATGCTCTAATAATGATGATCATCACACTTTTATTTACTTACAACTCAAGAATTACAACTCGATACTTAGAACAAAATATGACTCTATATGAATGCCTCCGGCGGTGTACCGGGATGTGCAATGACTCATGAGTGACATGTATGAAAGAATTATGAATGGTGACTTTGCCACAAATACAATGTCAACTACATGATCATGCAAAGCAATATGACAATGATGAAGCGTGTCATAATAAACAAAATGGTGGAAAGTTGCATGGCAATATATCTCGGAATGGCTATGGAAATGCCATAATAGGTAGGTATGGTGGCTGTTTTGAGGAAGGTAAATGGTGGGTTTGTGGTACCAGTGAAAGTTGCGCGGTACTAGAGAGGCTAGCAACGGTGGAAGGATGAGAGTGCGTATAATCCATGGACTCAACATTAGTCATAAAGAACTCATATACTTGTTGCAAAAATATACAAGTTATCAAAGCAAAGTATTACGTGCATGCTCCTAGGGGGATAGATTGGTAGGAAAAAACCATCGCTCGTCCTCGACCGCCACTCATAAGGAAGAAAATCAATAAATAAATCATGCTCCAACTTCGTCACATAACGGTTCACCATATGTGCATGCTACGTGAATCACAAACTTCAACACAAGTATTTCTCAAATGCACAACTAATCAACTAGCATGACTCTAATATCACCATCTCCATATCTCAAAACAATCATCAAGTATCAAACTTCTCTTAGTATTCAATGCACTTATATGGAAGTTTTTATTCTTGCCATGTTGTTCTAAAGGACTCTAGAGCAAATGACAAACTACTCCAAAAGATATAAGTGAAGATCAATGAGTAGTCGAATAATTATGCAACTATGTGAAGACTCTCTAACATTTAAGAATTTCATATCTTGGTATTTTATTCAAACATCAAGCAAAACAAAATAAAATAAAATGACGCTCCAAGCAAAACACATATCATGTGGTGAATAAAAATATAGCTCCAAGTAAAGTTACCAATGAACGAAGACGAAAGAGGGGATGCCATCCGGGGCATCCCCAAGCTTAGGATCTTTGTTGTCCTTGAATATTACCTTGGGGTGCCTTGGGCATCCCCAAGCTTAGGCTCTTGCCACTCCTTATTCCATAGTCCATCGAATCTTTACCCAAAACTTGAAAACTTCACAACACAAAACTTAACAGAAAACTCGTAAGCTTCGTTAGCGAAAGAAAAGAAAACACCACTTCAAGGTACTGTAATGAACTCATTCTTTATTTATATTGGTGTTAAACCTACTGTATTGCAACTTCTCTATGTTTATAAACTCTTTTACTAGCCATAGATTCATCAAAATAAGCAAACAACACATGAAAAACAGAGTCTGTCAAAAACAGATCAGTCTATAGTAATCTGTAACTAACGCAAACTTCTGAAACCCCAAAAATTCTAAAATAAATTTCTGGATGTAATTAATTTCTATATTAATCATCTTAAAAAATAATTAACTAAATATCACTCTCCAATAAAAAATGGCAGCAATTCTCGTGAGTGCTAAAGTTTCTGTTTTTTACAGCAAGATCAAAAAGACTTTCCCCAAGTCTTCCCAACGGTCCTACTTGGCTCAAACACTAATTAAAACATAAAACCACATCTAAAAATAGGATATATGAATTATTTATTACTAAACAAGAGCAAAAAGCAAGGAACAAAAATAAAGTTGGGTTGCCTCCCAACAAGCGCTAATGTTTAACGCCCCTAGCTAGGCATGATGATTTCAACGATGCTCACATAAAAGATAAGAATTGAAACATAAAGAGAGCATCATGAAGAATATGAATAGCACATTTAAGTCTAAACCACTTCATATGCATAGGGATTTTGTGAGCAAACAACCTATGGGAACAATAATCAACAAGCATAGGAGGGCAAAACAAGCATAACTTCAAAATTTTAAGCACATAGAGAGGAAACTTGATATTATTGCAATTCCTACAAGCATATGTTACTCCCTCATAATAATTTTCAGTAGCATCATGAATGAATTCAACAATATAACCATCACATAAAGCATTTCTTTCATGATCTACAAGCATATAAAATTTACTACTCTCCACATAAGCAAAATTCTTCTCATTCGGAATAGTGGGAGTATCATAAGAAACTCGAATACTACAAATTGTTTCCACATTAAAAGGGTAGTGTTTAGAAAAAGGGTAATAATAATCATGACAAGTTTTATAAATATTATCATCACTACTCTTTATAGCATAAGTGTCATCGCAATAATCATCATAAGTAGCAACTTTGTTCTCATCATAATCAATTGAAACCTCTTCCAGGATAGTGGAATCATTACTAAATAAAGTCATGACCTCTTCAAATCCACTTTCATAATTATCACAATAAGATTCAACATCCTCCAAAATAGTGGGATAATTACTTCCTAAAGTTGACACTCTTCCAAACCCACTTTCATCAATATAATCATCATAAGTAGGAGGCATGCTATCATCATAACAAATTTGCATATCAAAACTTGGGAGGCTAGAAATATCATCTTCATTAAACATAGCATCCCCAAGCTTGGGACAAACATTAATTGCAGCAAATACATTCTCAAACTTGTCATTCTCATCAAACACATCATCCCCAAGCTTGGGCCTTTTCATATCATAAGCATAATCACTCTCATCATTAATAGTATGGATATCACCAATAGTATAGCAATTATCATCATCACAATGAGTAATAAGAGCAACATCATTTGGGAGCGATACATTTTTACCTTTTCTTCTCCGTCTTTTATTTTTCTTCTTCACATCATGTGTGGGTTTAACCCTCTTTTTTGATCTCCTTATTGATGAGATTGGTTGGATAGAAGGCTCCTCCTTGTTATCTGATTCATCATAAGAAATAATAGGAGGATATTGGGAAGCCTCTTCCCTTTCATTAGTATTCTCTTCATCCTCTATTTGTTTTATTTTCTTTATGTAATTGGCAATATAAGGATTTTCAATGCAATTCACCGCACAAAACATATAAATTTCCTCTAGATCAAAATTAAGAACTCTATCAAGGGCAAATTCTGGAATAAGCTAAGATATACGTTTCATTTTCTTCATAACCCAAGAGCAAACTAAGTTAATTATGATGTGCAAGGGAAATCAAGTCATCACAATTTTTGGACACGATACGATCATGAAACAATTTGCATTGGGTACTCAAATGATCATGTTCATTGCAAAGTTCACAAGTACGGCTAAGAAAGTTTAAATTTTCAGCACAAACATCTAGCCTTTCTTGCAACCATTTAGTTTCCAAATACGTTTGCCTCTTTCAAAATCTATCTTCCCTGTTTGGTATGTACTTGCAAACTCTATGCACTCCACAAAAATCGACATGCTTATAAGAGATATTTTCATCATGACTAGTGCAATCATCATTAGTACTATGGATATTCAAAGAGTTCATACTAATAACATTGCAATCATGCTCATCATTCAAAGATTTAGTGCCAAACATTTTAATGCATTCTTCTTCTAACACTTTGGCACAATTTTCCTTTCCATCATCCTCACGAAATATATTAAAAAGCTGAAGCGTATGAGGCAAACCCAATTCCTTCAAGTGCTAACATCCCCGGCAACGATGCCAGAAAAGAGCTTGATGTCTACTACACAACCTTCTTCTTGCAGACGTTGTTGGGCCTCCAAGTGCAGAGGTTTGTAGGACAGTAGCAAATTTCCCTCTAGTGGATGACCTAAGGTTTATCAATCTGTGGGAGGCGTAGGATGAAGATGGTCTCTCTCAAACAACCCTGCAACCAAATAATAAAGAGTCTCTTGTGTCCCCAACACACCCAATACAATGGTAAATTGTATAGGTGCACTAGTTCGGCGAAGAGATGGTGATACAAGTGCAATATGGATAGTAGATAATGGTTTTTGTAATCTGAAACTATAAAAACAGCAAGGTAACTAATGATAAAAGTGAGCACAAACGGTATTGCAATGCTAGGGAACATGGCATAGGGTTCATCCTTTCACTTGTGCAAGTCCTCTCAACAATAATAACATAATTAGATCATATAACTATCCATCAACATGCAACAAAGAGTCACTCCAAAGTCACTAATAGCAGAGAACAAACGAAGAGATTATGGTAGGGTACGAAACCACCTCAAAGTTATCCTTTCTGATCGATCTATTCAAGAGTCCGTAGTAAAATAACACGAAGTCTTTCCGTTCAATCTATCATAGAGTTCATACTAGAGTAACACCTTAAGACACAAATCAACCAAAACCCTAATGTCACCTAGATACTCCAATGTCACCTCAAGTATCCGTGGGTATGATTATACGATATGCATCACAAAATCTTAGATTCATCTATTCAACCAACACAAAGAACTTCAAAGAGTGCCCCAAAGTTTCTACCGGAGAGTCAAGACGAAAACATGTGCCAACCCCTATGCATAAGTTCATGAGGTCACGGAACTCGCAAGTTGATCACCAAAACATACATCTAGTGGATCACGTGATATCCCATTGTCACCACAGATAAGCACATGCAAGACATACATCAAGTGTTCTCAAATCCTTACAGACTCAATCCGATAAGATAACTTCAAAGGGAAAACTCAATTCATCACAAGGAGATAGAGGGGGAGAAACATCATAAGATCCAACTATAACAGCAAAGCTCGCGATACATCAAGATCATATCACCTCAAGAACACGAGCGAGAGAGAGAGAGAGAGAGAGAGAGATCAAACACATAGCTACTGATACATACCCTCAGCCCCGAGGGTGAACTACTCCCTCCTCGTCATGGAGAGCGCCGTGATGATGAAGATGGCCACTAGAGAGGGATTCCCCCCTCTGGCAGGGTGCCGGAACGGGTCTAGATTGGTTTTCACTGGCTACGGAGGCTTGTGGTGGCAGAACTCCCGATCTATTATGCTCCTCGATGTTTTTAGGGTATATGGACATATATAGGCGAAAGAAGTCGGTCAGGGGAGCCACGAGGGGCCCACAAGGGTGGGGGCGCGCCTAGGGGTGCAAGTGCGCCTCCCTGGCTCGTGTCCACCTCTAAGTTTCCTTGACTTCAACTCCAAGTCTCCTGGATGACGTTCGTTCCAAAAATCACGCTCCCGAAGGTTTCATTCCGTTTGGACTCCGTTTGCTATTCCTTTTCTATGAAACACTAAAACAAGGGAAAACAGGAACTGGCACTGGGCTCTGGGTTAATAGGTTAGTCCCAAAAATAATATAAAAGTGTAAAATAAATCCCATAAACATCCAAAACAGATAATATAATAGCATGGAACAATCAAAAATTATAGATACGTTGGAGACGTATCACTCCTCTCTGCCAAACCGGACTCTGGGTTCATGACCACCCCTTCTTTTTGGACTGATCATGATAAGGTTTCCGCTGAGGAAAATGAAGCCTTAATGATTCCCATTTCTGAGGAGGAGATCTTGTATTCCGTTAATAATGCCAACACTAATTCGACCTCAGGCCCGGATGGCTTCTTCATCCCCTACTTCAAGAAATTGTAGACCCAGTTGCGCACTCTTGTTTGTGTGGTGATTCAAGGGTTTTGATTGGGTACGGTTGATATTTCCAGGCTTAACTACGCTGTCACTACCCTCATCCCTAAAGTCAAGGGTGTGGACTTGATCTCTCAATTCAGACCTATTGCCCTTATTAATAAATTTGCGAAGTTCCCCGCCAAAGGCTTAGCCTCTCGTCTCTCACCTGTTGCACATCGTACTCTCTCCCCCTATCAACCCGCCTTTGTAAAAGGGCGATTCATTCTGGACGGGGTCCTCTACCTTCATGAAATTATCCATGACATTCGTAAGAAAGGTAGCAAAGCAGTAATCCTTAAGCTGGACTTTGAGAAAGCTTATAACTCGGTTAGTTGGAAGTTTTTACGGCAGGTCCTGTTGGCAAAAGGCTTTGAAGGAGCCTTTGTCCACAGGGTCATGCAATTGGTGTCGGGTGGACACAAAACGGTGTCGGTGAATGGCAGGGTGAGCAATTTCTTCCGTAATTGTAGGGGCCTCAGGCAGGGCGATCCAGCATCCCCCAATCTTGTTTAATTTCGTTGCAGATGCTCTCTCCAACATCCTTTCTAGGGCTGCTTCGGCCAGGCACATCTCCCTGTCAGCTCTCACCTTATTCCGGAGGGGATCACCCACCTCCTATATGCTGATGATACGATCATTATGGTCGAATTAAACGACGCTTGTATTACCCACCTTAAGTTCTTACTGCTTTGTTTTGAGGCCTTGTCGAGGCTCAAGATTAATTTCGCGAAGAGTGAAGTGATCGTTACTGGGGTTTTGGATGCGGAGGCCCTGCATGTCTCTCAACTGTTGAACTGTTCTCTAGGTTCCTTTCCTCTAAAATACCTTGGGCTACCTATCTCTTCTGATAAACTTTTGGCAAAAGATTTTGCTCTTGCGGTTGCCAAAGTGGGCAATCGTGCCATGCCTTGGAGGGGCGGATACAATACTCAGGCTGGCAAGATTGCCCTAATCAATGCCTACTTGTCATCCTTACCCATGTTTATGATGGGTTTTTACCTTCTCTCTGTTGGGCTCATGCGGGGTTTGACAAGCACAGGGGTGCTTTCTACTAGAATGCGGCTGATAACAAAAGCAAGTACAGATTGGTGAAATGGGAACATATTTGCAGGCCCAAGAACCTTGGGGGTTGGGTGTTATCAACACTTTTACTATGAACAAGTGCCTTATTATCAAGTGGTGGTGGAAGATCT
Source organism: Triticum aestivum (assembly GCF_018294505.1). NCBI lineage: Eukaryota > Viridiplantae > Streptophyta > Magnoliopsida > Poales > Poaceae > Triticum > Triticum aestivum. The sequence continues at coordinate 477,549,109 of NC_057806.1, forward strand.
TGACTAATTCTGAGAACCCTCTTTGGTTTAATATTCTTAAATCCTAACTCCAGTCCTATGTTTGCGTCGGCTATGGGTGCATCTCAATTTTGGAAAGACCTAGTTAAGGTTCGGCCGATGTTCAAATATCTCATCAAGTTTGTTGTTCACAATGGCAGGTCCACACGTTTTTGGCTTGACTGGTGGTGCGGTATGGCCCCGTTGGTGGTTTCCTTTTCGGTTCTCTTTTCCTTTTGCCCGAACCGTGAGATCTCTATCTCTGAGCTCTCAGAAAACAACTGGGACCTGGCGCTTCAACAGTCCCTTTTTCCTATAGAGTTGGAAGATTGGCAGCGTCTTGTTGCCCTCTTCCCCATGCTCTAGGAGGAGGACTCAGTGATTTGGCCCCATAGTGCGTCTGGTCGTTTCTTTGTTAAATTGCTTTACGCCTAGCTTATTTCCTGCTCCACTAATTCCAATTTCAAGGTGATCTGGCGGGCTCGCATCCCCCTTAAGGTCAAGCTCTTTATGAGGCAAGCTTTTAGAGGGAGGTTACCTGGCGGCTGACCAGATCTGTAAGCGTAACAGACGGGGCTCCGATACTTGTGCTCTTTGTGGTCAAAGGGAGGATACAGACCATATTCTCTTCAGCTATGTCCTGGCCAAAAAAATTGGTGTTGTATCAGGTCCTGGCTTCATGCCTCGTGGAGGCCTTCTTCCTTCTCAGATCTTTGAATTTTGGCTTCTGACCTGGTTGGGGCCGAGAGGAGACTGTTCTGGGTGGGATTTGCAGCCATGTGTTGGACCCTTTGGACCACTAGAAACAAGTTTACCATCGAGCATATCTTCCCTGCTAAACCCTCTGATTGCTTATTTAAATCATGCACATTCTTGCAGCAGTGGATATTATTGACTAAGGAAGCAGACCAGGATGCTTTTGATGCTATGTCTACCAAGATCCGTGCTACTGCCACTTCTCTCCTACAGCTTTAGTCTGGCGGCTAGGAGCTTGGTGGTCCTTTTGGCATCTCTTTCTTAGTCTCCGGCTTGCGTGTTGTGTGCTGGCCTGGGAGCCATGTACGTTTGCTTTTCCAAACCTTCGTGATAGGCGTTGATACTTCTCTGTGTGATGATGCGTTGGGGTTGCGTTGTTGACTCTGCCTGGTGGCTTTATTTATAAAGTCGGGCTCTGGCCTTTTCTCTATAAAGACGAGTTCCATCACATCCTCGACAGCTTATAAATAACAAATGATAGGGGCCAGAGGTAATCGGTTCATCATCTCATATGTGTACGATATAATAATCAAGATCAATACTGCTTTCCTTCCTACATCTTACACGTATAGAAAGGCTGGCCATATGCATATAATTGTCGAATGAAGTGAATTATCTTCCCATGAAGAGAAAGCAAGTAGCACCAAACTGATCTTGTAACAAACATAATCTACCTCGACCAGACACTAGCTAACAAAGCCTCTTTCGACCTGTGTACCTGCATGGACACATACAAATAAGTTGCAATTTTTTTACGGTTATGTACTCGAGTAAATCAGGAGCGAAAAAGACCAGCTCACCAGTTAACAGAACAATGGCAGACACCATACATATGGTTAATGAGGTGAACAATGCTACAAGTACAGAACCGGCCATCATATTTCATGCATCGCTCCTCTCTTGTTGACCAAGTGCCAGTATCGAGGTGATATTGTCCAAGTGATGCATCACCTAGGGGGTTATTATGTATGATAGTGTCACCCCTAATGGTAGGCATCGCCTTGATATTGACACTCGGGCTCCTTCCGGTACCACCCTGACTCGTTTCAAAACCCATCAAGAGAGTGTTTTCTCCTATGCTTGTTAATGGGATAATTTTTTCTAGGATAAGATCCTCTATTCTATAGACTCTCGTGTAAGCCACGAGCAGGATCTTCGAGTCACATTCTACTAATATGAAAGGGCTGTGGATTCGAGTCATGCATACGGGGATAACCTTGAGTGGCGGAAACGAAGATGAACTGAACCGGAACATCTCATGAGGTGGGTCGACCTGAAAAATCTATACTCCACCGGTATCCAAGGATTTCTGCATCTTGTAAAGTTTTCCCTGGGATGATATGGTGGTCTCATCTGGGGAAAAACTCCAGGATGAGAAGCTCCATTGCTTGTCGTCAGTGGTAGCAAATAGTACGCGATGCATACGTGGAAGCACCATCATCATCATGGCGAATCCCTTGGCACTAATGCTCAAGGAGGCGGTTACGCTGCCAGGCGGAAAATTAAAAAGCATGTTCGATCCCAAGGTTATTGTGTGATACATGATAGGTGGGAACCTTGCGACGTCCCCTATGAAGCCACTAGTGACTTCTCTCAAGAAAGATAACATATGGTGGGTAAACAAATTACTATTGGACAATTGATAGAACTTCAAATAATTATGACGATATCCAGACAATGATCATTATATAAACATCACGCCCAAGATTAGTAGACCGACTCCTGCCTGCATCTACTACTATTACTCCATACATTGACCGCTATCCAGCATGCATCTAGTGTATTAAGTTCATGGAAAAGGAGTAATGCAATAAGAATGATGACATGATGTAGACAAGCTCTATTCATGTAGGAATAGACCCCATATTGTTATCCTTAATAGCAACGATACATACGTGTCATGTCCCCTTCTGTCACTGGGATTGAGCACCGTAAGATCGAACCCATCACAAAGCACCTCTTCCCATGGCAAGAAAAATCGATCTAGTTGGCCTAACTAAACCAAAGATTCGAAGAAGAAATACGAGGATATAAGCAATCATGCATTAGGAGATCAAAACTCAAATAACCTTCATGGATAAAATAGATCTGATCATAAACTCAAAGTTCATCGGATCCCAACAAATACACCGCAAAAAGAGTTACACCAAATAGATATCCAAGAGACCATTGTATTGAGAATCAAAAGAGAGAGAGGAAGCCATCTAGCTACTAACTACGGACCCAAAGGTCTACAATGAACTACTCATGCATCATCGGAGAGGCACCAATGAGGATGATGAACCCCTCCGTGATGGTGTCTAGATTGGATCTGTGGTTTCTGGAACTTGCGGCGGATGGAATTGTGTTTTGTCAACTCCCTAGGGTTTTTGGATTTTCTGGGTATTTATAGAGCAAAGAGGTGGTGCAGGAGGCGGCTGAGGTGGGCACAACCCACCATGTCGCGCCTGGGCCCCCCAGGCACGCCCAAGTGGGTTATGCTCTCCTCGGAGCCCCCCTCTGGTACTTCCTTGGCCCATCGTGTGTCATCTGGTCCAGAGAAAATCTCCAAAAAGTTTCGCTGTGTTTGGACTCCGTTTTCTATTGATTTTCTACGAAGTAAAAAACAAGCAAAACATAGCAACTTGCACTGGGCACCATGTCAATAGGTTGGTGATACGTCTCCGTCGTATCTACTTTTCCAAACACTTTTGCCCATGTCTTGGACTCTAACTTGCATGATTTGAATGGAACTAACCCGAACTGACACTGTTTTCAGTAGAATTGTCATGGTGTTATTTTTGTGCAGAAATAAAAGTTTTCGGAATGACCTGAAAATCAATGGAGAATTATTTTGGAATATATAATAAATATTGGAAGGAAGATCCATGTCAGGGGGGTCTCCACCTGTCCACGAGGGTGGGGGGCGCGCCTGCCCCCCTGCCTCGTGGGCGCCCTGACACTCCATTGACCTCAACCTGGACTCCATATATTCACTTTCAGGGAGAAAAAACCAGAGAGAAGGATTCATCGCGTTTTACGATATGGAGCCGCCGCCAAGCCCTAAACTCTCTCGGGAGGGCTGATCTGGAGTCCATTCGGGGCTCCGGAGAGGGGAATCCATCGCCATCGTCATAATCAACCATCCTCCATCACCAATTTCATGATGCTCACCGCCGTGCGTGAGTAATTCCATCATAGGCTTGCTGGACGGTGATGGGTTGGATGAGATTTATCATGTAATTGAGTTAGTTTTGTTAGGATTTGATCCCTAGTATCCACCATGTTCTGAGATTGATGTTGCTATGACTTTGCTATGCTTAATGCTTGTCACTAGGGCCCGAGTGCCATGATTTCAGATCTGAACCTATTATGTTTTCATCAATATATGAGAGTTCTTGATCCTATCTTGCAAGTCTATAGTCACCTAGTATGTGTTATGATCCGTTAACCCCGAAGTGACAATAATCGGGATACTTACCGGTGATGACCGTGGTTTGAGGAGTTCATGTATTCACTATGTGTTAATGCTTTGGTCCGGTACTCTATTAAAAGGAGTCCTTAATATCCCTTAGTTTCCAATAGGACCTCGCTGCCACGGGAGGGTAGGACAAAAGATGTCATGCAAGTTCTTTTTCATAAGCACGTATGACTATATTTGGAATACATGCCTACATTACATTGATGAACTAGAGCTAGTTCTGTGTCACCCTAGGTTATGACTGTTACATGATGAACCGCATCCAGCATAATTCTCCATCACTGATCCATTGCCTACGAGCTTTCCCTATATTGTTCTTCGCTTATTTACTTTTCCGTTGCTATTGTTATGATCACTATAAAACACCAAAAATATTACTTTTGCTACCGTTACCTTTTACCACCGTTACCACTACTATCATATTACTTTGCTACTAAATACTTTGTTGCAGATATTGTAGGATCGAAAGTATGTCTAGAGGGGGGGGTGATTAGACTACTTGACCAAATAAAAATCTAGCCTTTTCCCAATTTTAGTTCTTGGCAGATTTTAGCTATCTTAGCACAAGTCAAGCAATATCCACACAATTCAAGCAAGCATGCAAAAGAGTATATGAGCAGCGGAAAGTAAAGCATGCAACTTGCAAGAATGTAAAGGGAAGGGTTTGGAGGATTCAAACGCAATTGGAGACACGGATGTTTTGTCATGGTTCCGATAGGTGGTGCTATCATACATCCACGTTGATGGAGACTTCAACCCACGGAGGGTAACGGTTGCGCAAGTCCACGGAGGGCTCCACCCATGAAGGGTCCACGAAGAAGCAACCTTGTCTATTCCATCACGGCCGTCGCCCATGAAGGACTTGCCTCACTAGCGGTAGATCTTCACGAAGTAGGCGATCTCCTTGCCCTTACAAACTCCTTGGTTCAACTCCACAATCTTGTCGGAGGCTCCCAAGTGACACCTAGCCAATCTAGGAGACACCACTCTCCAAGAAGTAACAAATGGTGTGTTGATGATGAACTCCTTGCTCTTGTGCTTCAAATGATAGTCTCCTCAACACTCAACTCTCTCTCACAGGATTTGGATTTGGTGGAAAGAAGATTTGAGTGGAAAGCAACTTGGGGAAGGCTAGAGATCAAGATTCATATGGTTGGAATGGAATATCTTGACCTCAACACAAGTGTAGGTGGTTCTTTCTCAGACAATGTGTATTGGAAGTGTAGGTATGTTTTGATGGCTCTCTACACAAATGAAGAGTGGGTGGAGGGGTATATATAGCCTCCACACAAAATCTAACCGTTACACACAATTTCCCAAACTCGGTGGGACCGAATGGTTAAACTCGGTCAGACCGAACCTAGTGACCGTTAGGATTTTCGGTGGGACTGAGATGCAACTCGGTAGGACCGATATGGTTAGGGTTAGGGCATAACGTAATCTCGGTGTGACCAATTACACAAACTCGGTGGGACCGATTTTGGTAATAAGCTAACCAGAGAGTTGGTCAGGTAAACTCGGTGGGACCGATTCGCTCATCTCGGTGGGACCGAAATGTTACAAAGGGGAAACAGAGAGTTTACATTGCAATCTCGGTGGGATCGATCTCTCATCTCGGTAAGACCGAAACGTTGCGAAGGGAAATAGAGAGATTACAATCCCATCTCGGTGAGACCGAGATCCCTATCGGTGAGACCGATTTGCCTAGGGTTTGTGGCAGTGGCTATGACATTTGAAACTCGGTGGCGCCGGATAGAAAGAATCGGTGGGGCCGAGTTTGACTTTTGGTTTAGGTCATATGTGGATGTGGGAAGGTAGTTGAGGGTTTTGGAGCATATCACTAAGCATTTTGAGCAAGTAAGCCATTAAGCAACACCTCATCCCTCCTTGATAGTATTGGCTTTTCCTATAGACTCAATGTGATCTTGGATCACTAAAATATAAAATGTAGAGTCTTGAGCTTCAAGCTTGAGCCAAACTTTTTGTCCTTAGAATTTTGAGGGATCCACTTTCCTCATCCATGCCATGCCATTCATTGAGCTTTTCCTAAAATATTAATCTTGGAATAATGTTAGCTCAATGAGCTATATGTTGTTAGGAATTACCAAAACCACCCAGGGATAGTTGCACTTTCAATCTCCCCCCTTTTTGGTAATTGATGACAACATATAGATCAAAGCTTCGACAAATGATAATAAGAGTGAAAGATATTGTCGCTTTGAGAAGTATGTGAAAAGCAAGAGCTCCCCCTAAATTTGTGCATATCTTAAGATTTGCTTTGGGATGCAAATGCACAATGAGTTAGGATCATGGGTTACTCTTCCATGTCACATACATCTTGGTGGAGCGCTCAAAATGATAAGAATTAAATAGATGCACTCATCACCAAGCAAAGTGAATGATCATATAAGGATAAGTAAGATAATATCATCTAACAAGCATAAGTGTAGCTTATGATCAACCACATGATCATCGATGTCTCACAGATAATAGCATAGTATCTCAAGCAATCAAAAGACAAACAAAGTTCAACCACCAAAGCAAGAGAGAATAAAAAGCAAACTCTCTCTCTCTCGAAGCCTATGATCTATACATTTTTCTCCCCCTTTGGAAACAAGTTACCAAAAAGTTCATAGAAAATGCATAGCACTAGAACGTCTCTCAAGCTTGGTCTTCAGGAATCTCCTTGTACATGTTTGCCATAGAGTTGTGATCCATCTTCTTCTTGGCATAGACATCCAAGTCATCTTCTTCTTCCTTAGGAGCATTGATCAGATTTGCCCATTCCTCAATTGTTGAGTGGTACCTTGTACCTTCAGACATCCATACTATCCTGCCATCTGGATAGAAGTGTAATGTGGAGTAGAATTGCATTATGAGCTCCTCATTCCACTTTGTGAGCTTGTGCCCAACAAAGTCTGCAACTCCACAAGCACTGAAGCTGTCAAACACACCAGGATAGTGTTCCTCATTTTCCTTGATATACTTCCAGTCGACCCACCTCATTTCACAGACTATAGGCTTCTTGTCCAACAACACTGTCTCATAGAAGTCCTGTTGTTCCTTTGTGTGGAAGCTGTAATCAACAGCAGTCCTTCTCCTGGTAGCATATGGATCTGTCTCTCTCCATAGCCTCAACCCTGAGTCTCTCCTGATCTTCATGTTCTCAGCCACAGGATGAGCATCATTGTGGTTTGGAATCTTGGGTTTGAGCTTCCTCAGGACTTGTCCTTCATCATCTTCATCAGCAGCAACTTCAGGCACTGGGGCCTTGTTCTTCTCAGCACCTGGTATACTCCTGGTATTCCTCTTAGGTGCACTCTTTGGCTTGGAGGCTGCTTTCAGTGCTTCTTTGGGCTTTGATGAAGCAGCCCCTGTCCTGATAGCATCAACATAAGCTTCTGGGCCTTAGGTGCTGGTGCAGCAACCTCTTCTTCTTCTTCCATCATGGAAGCCTTTCCAATCACTCTGGCCATGGTCTTCTTGACCCTTTCCTTCCTTTTCTTCCCTTCTGCAGCAGCCTCTTTGGGTTCAGATCCCAAAGGGACTTGAGTAGATGCTCTGGCCTTTGACATGGGTTGTCTTCCTACTGGCCTTTTGATCTTCATCCCTGGCTTAACTACAGCTGAGCTGTACTCCTTCTTGAGCACTTTCTTCTTTGATGTGGCATCATCCTCAGTGGCCACATAGTCTTCATCCTCAGACTCTGAAGTTTTCTTCTTCCTTGTTCTGGTGGCAGCTTTGGGCAAGTTGCTGGGAGTGCTCCTTCTACCATCATCTGAACTGCTAGAGGGACTAGTGCCCTCACTCAGGTGAACCTGCTCCTCTGACCTGTTCTGGCTGTCACTCTGATCAGACATATTGCAAACACTGACAGCAGACCCTGTGAATAGATATAGATGAGATAGAGTGGATGAGCATCACAAAATGCAGAGGTTTTTGCAAAAGAATGAGTCAAAAACTTAGTATTAGTTTTCCACAAAAAGCATTTCGGATCAACCGATTTGTAAACTCGGTGATATCGAAGCAGCTGTTGGAAGCTAAACTAGTGAACTCAGTCAGACCGATTCACAGTTCGGTGGCACCGAGACTGCTAGGGTTTCACAAAGTCCTGAACTCGGTCACAGCGATTTGCTTCTCGGTCAGACCAAAAATTACATGTGCAATGGCCTGAGCCGAATCGGTGGTACCGAGTTCCACAACTCAGTGGGTCCAAGATGGTTTCGGAGGAAACCTAATCCTAAATTTTCAATTCAACTCTAATCTACAGAGTGTTTTGACTAGATAGAAGCGTTTCAATCGTGGTAAGAATCATAATGAACACAATGTGCTAGGAATCGGACGGGGATAGCACTGTGATCGAGTTCATACCCTAGTTCGGCGATGAACTCACTACGGCGGCAACGACGGGGAAGAATTCTGTTGACAGCGGCGGAGACCAGCGACAGGAGGCGGCTGGCGACAAGGAGGGCGATCTGGAGACCCAGGAGGCAGAGCGAGCTATGTGTGGGCGAAGGGGTTTCGGAGAAATTTCCAAAATTTTGCCTGTGAGTATACATAGCCCGACCCTGTCGGTGTGACCAAGTGGAACAACTCGGTGGCACAGAGATTCATAACTGCAAGCAGTTACTGAAACTCGGTGTGACCGAAAGGTTCAAATTGGTTGCACCGAGATTGAAAACCTAGATCGACTTAGTGATCTCGGTATGACTGAAATGGATGAATCGGTCAGACCAAAACGCACAAAGAAGTTTTGGAAGTTTAAGTCTATGATGAATCGGGGACTCCGAGTGCTCCTCACACAGAGTGATTCAAATCTGACTTGATCAAATTTTGTGATGTAGCATGAATAGAGTTTGAGACGAGAAAAGCATAGATAGCTAGAGAGGGTTCTTAGGCATTCTTGTCCATCCACTTGGCAAGAGAAAAGAAAAACAATCAATCAAAACAACAAGTGGATGTCCTCGAATGAGTGAAATATGCAATCAACATGCTCACACAATAAAATGGCAATTGAAATATGTGGCAAAGCATGCACAACCAATTCTAGCATCTATCAAACAATTTGCGATGACTAGGTCATCTATATATGAGTATATTGACTTAGGAGTCAAATGAGAACATTTGATCATAGGTCATACTCATCTTTTAAGCACCTGTGGGGTTACCACTTTTACATAAAGCATTGTTGTGTTCACACCATTAGAGTTGCTTTAGCTCAATTCTTAGAGTAAAGCTCCCCCTAGATGTGAGATCCCCCCTAAGAGGGATGAACTAACCTTGGGTTTGTCGATGATGACTTCATGTAGATGTTGAAGATGTGGATGCTCAATGTTGATGTAGATCATTTGGAGCTATCCATTGGAGTGAGTTGCACTTTCAATACCTACACGGTTTAGTCCCACAAGGAACAAACAAGGATATCCATAGACATAGAGTGATGCACACACAAGATGATGTCTATGAAAGCTTTTAGGTTATCATGTCCCTTGTCTTACCAACAAGAGGGTTTGTGACTCCTTGAACTAGTGCAAGATGTGGAAGTTGATTGCACTTGTTCTTGCCAAGATGATAAGAGTGAAGTATGTTGGCGGAGTCACCCTCAAGAACTCTCTAGTTCTTCTTCTTCGGGATCCACACCATCTTGATGGGAATCCTCAGTGTTGTAGTTGTACTTGATGAAGTGGAACTTGAAGTAGTCTTGGGAACCCACTTGACCAAGGCCTTAGGAGCTTCTTCAAATGCATCAATTTCCTCTTGAAGCTTGTCCTTGCCTTTTTGCTTGTGGTCTTGTGGTGGAAGATCATCTTGAGCTTGTGTCCCTTTGAGAGAAGTAGGATCATACTTCTCTTGTTGAGGAACAAACTTCGTCTTGGGGTATTGATCTTCTTCCCACTCAACTCCATTGGCATTGAACTTTCGTTCAAAACCAACACCTTGATTCTTCCGGTGCCTTCCTTGCTTGCATACAATTTCCTCGAATTGCTTACTTCTGGCAAGGCTCTTGTAAACACCTTTCTCTATAATTACCTTCAATAAGCTATTTTCTTGCTCAAGTGTAACTTGGCTAAGAGAATCATTAGTGGAATCAAGAGAACTACTAGAAGCAACAATATTGGATCTAGCATGATTATTGTTACTACTAGAGGAAGAATCTTTCTTGTTCTTGTTACTAGACTTGACTTGAGGCATGTAAGTGGATAAGAGTAAATGCTTGGCAATGTAATAAGAACTTTTCTTACAAAGATGATCATTGATTGCTTTTAAGAACTCATGCTCTTGCTCAAGGTTGAGCTTTTCAAAGCGTAATTTCTCATGAGTCCTTAAAAGTTCTCGATGATCTCCTAAGATAGTTTCATGAGCTAACTTAAGAGTGTTTAGTTCTTTAGTTAGAGACTCAATCTTCTCCTTATCATTGTCATTCATTTTATCTTGATTAGCATGATTAATTGACGTTTCATCATAGTATTCATCACTAGAGATGTCAACAAGTAAATCATCATCACCTAACAAGTCATCTTCATCACTATTGAAATCAACATACTCGGGGTGTGATACCTTTGGGCCTTTAGCCATGAAGCATGTTCCAACTCCTTCATTTGGTGAGTCAAATATGTCGTAGGAGTTGGTTGTCACAAGTGCTAGACCGGCAACACCTTCATCTTGAGTATATTCGGAGTCGGAGTGATAGCTTCTGTCGGAGTGGTTGTCGGAGTCAGATCCGAATACCCATTCACAACCATGAGCTTGATGTCTTCATTTTGTGTAGCTCCTTGATGACTTGTCCTTTCTTTCCGAATCCTTGCTTCTCCATGTGGGTCTTCGTTCATAACGATCATCTCTACTCCTTCTTTCTCTAGATGGTGATACTTCTCTTCTACTTCTTCTCTTGGGAGAATCTTCTCTTCTACTTCTTCTCTTGGGAGAATCTTCTCTTCTCTTGTAGGGGGCCGTACACTCATTGGAATAGTGTCCGGGCCTTCCACAATTGTAGCAGTTTCGCTCTCGACTAGAAGATCTTTTGTCATTGTAGGACCTTGACTTGGAGCTTCTCTCTTTGCTTCTACTCTTGTAGAACTTGTTGAAGTTCTTCACCATTAAGCTCAATTCTTCATTGAAGGTTTGTTTCTCACTTGATGATGTGGGGGCTTCACATTAGGCTTTGTAAGCACCACTTGATTTGTTGTGAAGTTCCTCTTTATCCTTGAGTGACATCTCATGAACAACAATTCTTCCGATGACATTCGTTGGCTTGAGATCTTTGTAATTGGGCATCATTTGGATCAATGTGCACACGGTATCATATTTTCCATCCAAGGATCTTAGGATCTTCTTGATGATGAATCTATCGGTCCTCTCTTCACTCCCTAAGCCGGCAATCTCATTTGTGATAAGAGCAAGCCTAGAGTACATTTCAGAGACACCTTCACCATCCTTCATTTTGAACTTGTCAAGTTGACTTTGAAGCACATCCAATTTGGATTCCTTGATGGAGTCGGTACCTTCGTGCATATGAATCGAAGTATCCCAAATTTCCTTTGCATTCTCAAGACGGCTGATTTTGTTGAATTCTTCGGGGCACAATCCGTTGAAGAGGATATCACAAGCTTGAGCATTGTATTGCAACATTTTCAACTCTTCCACGGTGGCCTCACGGTTTGGTTCTTTCCCGTCAAAGAATTCACCTTGCAAGCCAATACACACAATAGCCCAAACGGCGGGGTTATGTCCAAGAATATGCATTTTCATCTTATGCTTCCAACTAGCAAAATTAGTGCCATCAAAGTAAGGACCTCTACGGTGATAATTTCCCTCGCTAGACGCCATACTCTCCTAGATTGTGAAACCAAGGCTATGACCACCAAAAGCTATGGAAATCAAAGCAAATGGAGACCAAAGCTTCGATACCACTTGTAGGATCGAAAGTATGTCTAGAGGGGGGTGATTAGACTACTTGACCAAATAAAAATCTAGCCTTTTCCCAATTTTAGTTCTTGGCAGATTTTAGCTATCTTAGCACAAGTCAAGCAATCTCCACACAATTCAAGCAAGCATGCAAAAGAATATATGAGCAGCGGAAAGTAAAGCATGCAACTTGCAAGAATGTAAAGGGAAGGGTTTGGAGGATTCAAACGCAATTGGAGACACGGATGTTTTGTCGTGGTTCCGATAGGTGGTGCTATCGTACATCCACGTTGATGGAGACTTCAACCCACAGAGGGTAACGGTTGTGCGAGTCCACGGAGGGCTCCACCCACGAAGGGTCCACAAACAAGCAACCTTGTCTATTCCATCACAGCCATCGCCCACGAAGGACTTGCCTCACTAGCGGTAGATCTTCACGAAGTAGGCAATCTCCTTGCCCTTACGAACTCCTTGATTCAACTCCACAATCTTGTCGGAGGCTCCCAAGTGACACCTAGCCAATCTAGGAGACACCACTCTCCAAGAAGTAAAAAATGGTGTGTTGATGATGAACTCCTTGCTCTTGTGCTTCAAATGATAGTCTCCCCAACACTCAACTCTCTCTCACAGGATTTGGATTTGGTGGAAAGAAGATTTGAGTGGAAAGCAACTTGGGGAAGGCTAGAGATCAAGATTCATATGGTTGGAATGGAATATCTTGACCTCAACACAAGTGTAGGTGGTTCTCTCTCAGAAAATGTGTATTGGAAGTGTAGGTATGTTCTGTTGGCTCTCTCCACGAATGAAGAGTGGGTGGAGGGGGTATATATAGCCTCCACACAAAATCTAACCGTTACACACAATTTCCCAAACTCGGTGGGACCGAATGGTTAAACTCGGTCGGACCGATTCAACAAACCTAGTGACCGTTAGGATTTTCGGTGGGATTGAGATGCAACTCGGTAGGACCGATATGGTTAGGGTTAGGGCATAACGTAATCTCAGTGTGACCGATTACACAAATTCGGTGGGACCGATTTTGGTAATAAGCTAACCAGAGAGTTGGTCAGGTAAACTCGGTGGGACCGATTCGCTCATCTCGGTGGGACCGAAATGTTACAAAAGGGAAACACAGAGTTTACATTGCAATCTCGATGGGACCGATCGCTCATCTCGGTAAGACCGAAACGTTACGAAGGGAAACAGAGAGATTATAATCCCATCTCGGTGAGACCGAGATCCCTATCGGTGAGGCCGATTTGCCTAGGGTTTGTGGCAGTGGCTATGACATTTGAAACTCGATGGCGCCGGATAGAAAGAATCGGTGGGGCCGAGTTTGACTTTTGGTTTAGGTCATATGTGGATGTGGGAAGGTAGTTGAGGGTTTTGGAGCATATCACTAAGCATTTTGAGCAAGCAAGCCGTTAAGCAACACCTCATCCCTCCTTGATAGTATTGGCTTTTCCTATAGACTCAATGTGATCTTGGATCACTAAAATATAAAATGTAGAGTCTTGAGCTTCAAGCTTGAGCCAAACTTTTTGTCCTTAGAATTTTGAGGGATCCACTTTCCTCATCCATGCCATGCCATTCATTGAGCTTTTCTTGAAATTTTAATCTTGGAATAATGTTAGCTCAATGAGCTATATGTTGTTAGGAATTACCAAAACCACCCAGGGATAGTTGCACTTTCAGATATTAAGTTTCTAGGTGTGGTTGAATTGACAACTTAGCTGCTAATACTTGAGAATATTCTTTGGCTCCCCCTGTGTCGAATCAATAAATTTGGGTTGAATACTCTACCCTCGAAAACTGTTGCGATCCCCTATACTTGTGGGTTATCAAGACTATTTTCTGGTGTCGTTGCCGGTGAGCATAGCTCTATTCTTTGAGTCACTTGGGATTTATATCTGCTTATCATTATGAAGAACTTGAAAGATCCAAGAACCAAGATTTATCCCTCAACTACGAAGGGAGGTAAGGAACTGCCATCTAGCTCTACACTTGATTCTCCTTCTGTTTTGAGTAAGCTTGCGACACCTAAACCTGCTTCTACTATTAATTCTGATATGTCGCATGTTATTGATGATGCCACTTCTTCTATGCATGATACTTATGATGAAACTACTTCTATGCTTGATACTACTATGCCACTTGGTGAATTTCTTGATGAACAACTTGCTAGGGCTAGAGAGAATGAAATTATTGAAACTGATAATATTGATGATAGTGATGATGAAGATTCTCCCCCTAGATATGAATTGCCTGTTGTTCCTGAGGGTTATGTTATGGATGAAGAATCTGCTAGAGATTTTCTTGCTTGCAATGATAGGAGTGATCTTAAGAAATTATTAGCTAAGCTGAAACAAAAACTCTAAATGCTAGAATGAAATATGATCCTGCTTATGCTACTTCACCTATCTCTGTTACTGATAAGGATTATGAATTCTCTGTTGATCCTGAGATAATTACTTTAGTTGAATCTGATCCTTTCTATGGCTATGAATCTGAAACTGTTGTGGCACATCTTACTAAATTAAATGATATAGCCACCCTGTTCACTAATGATGAGAAAACTCGCTACTATTATATCATTAAGATATTTCCGTTCTCATTAAAGGGTGATGCTAAGATATGGTTTAATTCTCTTGATCCTGGTTGTGTGCGTAGTCCCCAGGATATGATTTATTACTTCTCTGCTAAATATTTCCCTGCTTATAAGAAACAAGCTGCTTTAAGGGAAATATAGAATTTTGTGCAAATTGAAGAAGAGAGTCTCCCACAAGCTTGGGGGAGGCTTCTCCAATTACTTAATGCTTTGCCTGATCATCGTCTTAAGAAAAATGAAATACTTGATATCTTTTATAATGGACTAACCGATGCTTCCAGAGACCACCTGGATAGTTATGCTGGTTGTGTTTTCAGGGAAAGAACTGTTGGGGAACGCAGTAATTTCAAAAAAATTCCTATGCACATGCAAGATCATGGTGATGCATAGCAACGAGAGGGGAGAGTGTTGTCTACGTACCCACGCAGACCGACTGCGGAAGCGTTGATGCAACATAGAGGAAGTAGTCGTACGTCTTCCCGATCCGACCGATCCAAGCACCGTTACTCCGGCACCTCCGAGTTCTTAGCACACGTACAACTCGATGACGATCCCCAGGCTCCGATCCAGCAAAGCGTCGGGGAGGAGTTCCGTCAGCACGACGGCGTGGTTACGATCTTGATGTTCTACTATCGCAGGGCTTCGCCTAAGCACCGCTACAATATGATCGAGGTGGAATATGGTGGCAGGGGGCACCACACACGGCTAAGGAACGATCTCAAGGATCAACTTGTGTGTCTAGGGGTGTCACCTGCCTCTGTATATAAAGGAGCCAAGGGGAGGGGGGCCGGCCGGCCAAGGAGGGCGCGCCAAGGGAGTCCTACTCCCTCTGGGATTAGGATTCCCCCCCCCCCCAATCCTAGTTGGAATAGGACTCCTTGAGGGGGGGAAAGAGAGAGAGGGGGGCCGGCCACCTCTCCTAGTCCTACTAGGACTAGGGAAGGGGGGAGGTGCGCGGCCACCTTGGGCTGCCCCTTTCTCCTTTCCACTAAAGCCCACTAAGGCCCATATAGCTCCCGGGGGGGTTCCGGTAACCTCCCGGTACTCCGGTAAAATCTCGATTTCACCCGGAACACTTCCGATATCCAAACATAGGCTTCCAATATATCAATCTCTATCTCTCGACCATTTCGAGACTCCTCGTCATGTCCGTGATCACATCCGGGACTCCGCACTAACTTCGGTACATCAAAATGCATAAACTCATAATAACTGTCATCGTAACGTTAAGCGTGCGGACCCTACGGTTCGAGAACAATGTAGACATGACCGAGACACATCTCCGGTCAATAACCAATAGCGGGACCTGTATGCCCATATTGGCTCCTACATATTCTACGAAGATCTTTATCGGTCAGACCGCATAACAACATACGTTGTTCCCTTTGTCATCGGTATGTTACGTGCCCAAGATTCGATCGTCGGTATCCAATACCTAGTTCAATATCGTTACCGGCAAGTCTCTTTACTCGTTCCGTAATACATCATCTCACAACTAACATATTAGTTATAATGCTTGCAAGGCTTATGTGATGTGCATTGCCGAGAGGGCCCAGAGATACCTCTCCGACAATTGGAGTGACAAATCCTAATCTCGAAATACACCAACCCAACATCTACCTTTGGAGACACCTGTAGAGCTCCTTTATAATCACCCAGTTACGTTGTGACGTTTGGTAGCACACAAAGCGTTCCTCCGGTAAACGGGAGTTGCATAATCTCATAGTCATAGGTACATGTATAAGTCATGAAGAAAGCAATAGCAGCATACTAAACGATCGGGTGCTAAGCTAATGAAATGGGTCATGTCAATCAGATCATTCAACTAATGATGTGACCTCGTTAATCAAATAACAACACCTTGTTCATGGTTAGGTAACATAACCATCTTTGATTAACGAGCTAGTCAAGTAGAGGCATACTAGTGACACTAAGTTTGTCTATGTATTCACACATGTATTATGTTTCCGGTTAATACAATTCTAGCATGAATAATAAACATTTATCAAGATATAAGGAAATAAATAATAACTTTATTATTGCCGCTAGGGCATATTTCCTTCAGTCTCCCACTTGCACTAGAGTCAATAATCTAGATTACACAGTAATGATTCTAACACCCATGGAGCCTTGGTGCTGATCATGTTTTGCTCGTGGAAGAGGCTTAGTCAACGGGTCTGCAACATTTAGATCCGTATGTATCTTGCAAATCTCTATGTCTCCCACCTGGACTAGATCCCGGATGGAATTGAAGCGTCTTTTGATGTGCTTGGTCCTCTTGTGAAATCTGGATTCCTTTGCCAAGGCAATTGCACCAGTATTGTCACAAAAGATTTTCATTGGACCCGATGCACTAGGTATGACACCTAGATCGGATATGAACTCCTTCATCCAGACTCCTTCGTTCGCTGCTTCCGAAGCAGCTATGTATTCCGCTTCACATGTAGATCCCGCTACGACGCTTTGTTTAGAACTGCACCAACTGACAGCTCCACCGTTTAATGTAAACACGTATCCGGTTTGCGATTTAGAATCGTCCGGATCTGTGTCAAAGCTTGCATCAACGTAACCTTTTACGGTGAGCTCTTTGTCACCTCCATATACGAGAAACATATCCTTAGTCCTTTTCAGGTATTTCAGGATGTTCTTGACCGCTGTCCAGTGATCCACTCCTGGATTACTTTGGTACCTCGCTGCTAAACTTATAGCAAGGCACACATCAGGTCTGGTACACAGCATTGCATACATGATAGAGCCTATGGCTGAAGCATAGGGAACATCTTTCATTTTCTCTCTATCTTCTGCAGTGGTCGGGTATTGAGTCTTACTCAACTTCACACCTTGTAACACAGGCAAGAACCCTTTCTTTGCTTGATCCATTTTGAACTTCTTCAAAACTTTGTCAAGGTATGTGCTTTGTGAAAGTCCAATTAAGCGTCTTGATCTATCTCTATAGATCTTAATGCCTAATATGTAAGCAGCTTCACCGAGGTCTTTCATTGAAAAACTTTTATTCAAGTATCCCTTTATGCTATCCAGAAATTCTATATCATTTCCAATTAGTAATATGTCATCCACATATAATATCAGAAATGCTACGGAGCTCCCACTCACTTTCTTGTAAATACAGGCTTCTCCAAAAGTCTGTATAAAACCAAATGCTTTGATCACACTATCAAAGCGTTTATTCCAACTCCGAGAGGCTTGCACCAGTCCATAAATGGATCGCTGGAGCTTGCACACTTTGTTAGCTCCCTTTGGATCGACAAAACCTTCTGGTTGCATCATATACAACTCTTCTTCCAGAAATCCATTCAGGAATGCAGTTTTGACTTCCATCTGCCAAATTTCATAATCATAAAATGCGGCAATTGCTAACATGATTCGGACAGACTTAAGCATCGCTACGGGTGAGAAGGTCTCATCGTAGTCAATCCCTTGAACTTGCCGAAAACCTTTTGCGACAAGTCGAGCTTTGTAGACAGTAACATTACCATCAGCGTCAGTCTTCTTCTTGATGATCCATTTATTCTCAATTGCTTGCCGATCATCGGGCAAGTCAACCAAAGTCCATACTTTGTTCTCATACATGGATCCCATCTCAGATTTCATGGCTTCAAGCCACTTTGCAGAATCTGGGCTCACCATCGCTTCTTCATAGTTCGTAGGTTCATCATGATCTAGCAGCATGATTTCCAGAACAGGATTACCGTACCACTCTGGTGCGGATCTCGCTCTGGTTGATCTACGAGGTTCAGTAGTATCTTGTCCTGAAGTTTCATGATCATCATCATTAGCTTCCTCACTAATTGGTATAGGTGTCGCAGAAACAGTTTTCTATGATGTACTACTTTCCAATAAGGGAGCAGGTACAGTTACCTAGTCAAGTTCTACTTTCCTCCCACTCACTTCTTTCGAGAGAAACTCCTTCTCTAGAAAGGATCCATTCTTAGCAACGAATGTCTTGCCTTCGGATCTGTGATAGAAGGTGTAACCAACAGTCTCCTTTGGGTATCCTATGAAGACACATTTCTCCAATTTGGGTTCGAGCTTATCAGGTTGAAGCTTTTTCACATAAACATCGCAGCCCCAAACTTTAAGAAACGATAACTTTGGTTACTTGACAAACCACAGTTCATAAGGCGTCGTCTCAACGGATTTTGATGGTGCCCTATTTAACGTGAATGCGGCCGTCTCTAAAGCATAACCCCAAAACAATAGCGGTAAATCAGTAAGAGACATCATAGATCGCACCATATCTAGTAAAGTACGATTACGACGTTCGGAAACACCATTATGCTGTGGTGTGGCGTGAGTTGCGAAACTATTCCACAATTTTTCAAATGTACACCAAACTCGTAACTCAAATATTCTCCTCCACGATCACATCGTAGAAACTTTATTTTCTTGTTACGATGATTTTCAACTTCACTCTGAAATTCTTTGAACTTTTCAAATGTTTCAGACTTATGTTTCATTAAGTAGATATACCCATATCTGCTTAAGTCATCTGCGAAGGTGAGAAAATAACGATATCCGCCACGAGCCTCAATATTCATCGGACCACATACATCTGTATGTATGATTTCCAACAAATCTGTTGCTCTCTCCATAGTACCGGAGAACGGTGTTTTAGTCATCTTGCCCATGAGGCACGGTTCGCAAGTACCAAGTAATTCATAATCAAGTGGTTCCAAAAGTCCATCAGTATGGAGTTTCTTCATGCGCTTTATACCGATATGACCTAAACGGCAGTGCCACAAATAAGTTGCACTGTCATTATCAACTCTGCATCTTTTGGCTTCAACATTATGAATATGTGTGTTACTACTATCGAGATTCATCAAAAATAGACCACTCCTCAAAGGTGCATGACCATAAAAGATATTACTCATATAAATAGAACAACCATTATTCTCTGATTTAAATGAATAACCGTCTCGCATCAAACAAGATCCAGATATAATGTTCATGCTCAACGCTGGCACCAAATAACAATTATTTAGGTCTAATATTAATCCCGAAGGTAGATGTAGAGGTAGCGTGCCGACCGCGATCACATCGACTTTGGAACCATTTCCCACGCGCATCGTCACCTCGTCCTTCGGGAGTGTTCGCTTAATCCGTAGTCCCTGTTTCGAGTTACAAATATTAGCAACAGAACCAGTATCAAATACCCAGGTGCTACTGCGAGCTCTAGTAAGGTACACATCAATAACATGTATATCACATATACCTTTGTTCACCTTGCCATCCTTCTTATCCGCCAAATACTTGGGGCAGTTCCGCTTCTAGTGACCAGTCTGCTTGCAGTAGAAGCACTCAGTTTCAGGCTTAGGTCCAGACTTGGGTTTCTTCTCCTGAGCAGCAACTAGCTTGCCGTTCTTCTTGAAGTTCCCCTTCTTCTTCGCTTTGCCCTTTTTCTTGAAACTAGTGGTCTTGTTAACCATCAACACTTGATGCTCCTTCTTGATTTCTACCTCCGCAGCTTTCAGCATTGCGAAGAGCTCGGGAATAGTCTTGTTCATCCCTTGCATATTATAGTTCATCACGAAGCTCTTGTAGCTTGGTGGCAGTGATTGGAGAATTCTGTCAATGACGCAATCATCTGGAAGATTAACTCCCAACTGAATCAAATGATTATTATACCTAGACATTTTGAGTATATGCTCACTGACAGAACTGTTCTCCTCCATCTTGCAGCTATAGAACTTATTGGAGACTTCATATCTCTCAATCCGGGCATTTGCTTGAAATATTAACTTCAACTCCTGGAACATCTCATATGCTCCATGACGTTCAAAACGTCGTTGAAGTCCCGATTCTAAGCCGTAAAGCATGGCACACTGAATTATCGAGTAGTCATCAGCTTTGCTCTGCCAGACGTTCATAACATCTGGTGTTGCTCCAGCAGTAGGCCTGGCACCCAGCGGTGCTTCCAGGACGTAATTCTTCCGAGCAGAAATGAGGATAATCCTCAAGTTACGGACCTAGTCCGTGTAATTGCTACCATCATATTTCAACTTTGCTTTCTCAAGGAACGCATTAAAATTCAACGGAACAACAACACGAGCCATCTATCTACAATGAACATAAACAAGCAAGATACTATCAGGTACTAAGTTCACGATAAGTTTAAGTTCAATTAATCAAATTACTTAAGAACTCCCACTTAGATAGACATCCCTCTAATCCTCTAAGTGATCACGTGATCCAAATCAACTAAACCATAACCGATCATCACGTGAGATGGAGTAGTTTTCAATGGTGAACATCGTTATATTGATCATATCTACTATATGATTCACGCTCGACCTTTCAGTCTCCGTGTTCCGAGGCCATATCTGTTATATGCTAGGCTCATCAAGTTTAACCTGAGTATTCTGCGTGTGCAAAACTGGCTTGCACCCGTTGTAGATGGACGTAGAGCTTATCACACCCGATCATCACGTGGTGTCTGGGCACGACGAACGTTGGCAATGGTGCATACTCAGGGAGAATACTTCTTGATAATTTAGTGAGAGATCATCTTATAATGCTACCGTCAATCAAAGCAAGATAAGATGCATAAAAAGATAAACATCACATGCAATCAATATAAGTGATATGATATGGCCATCATCATCTTGTGCTTGTGATCTCCATCTCCTGAGCACCGTCATGATCACCATCGTCACCGGCGCGACACCTTGATCTCTATCGTAGCATCGTTGTCGTCTCGCCAATCTTATGCTTCCACGACTATCGCTACCGCTTAGTGATAAAGTAAAGCTTTACATCACGATTGCATTGCATACAATAAAGCGACAACCATATGGCTCCTGCCAGTTGCCGATAACTCGGTTACAAAACATGATCATCTCATACAATAAAATTTAGCATCATGCCTTGACCATATCACATCACAACATGCCCTGCAAAAACAAGTTAGACGTCCTCTACTTTGTTGTTGCAAGTTTTACGTGGCTGCTACGGGCTTAAGCAAGAACCAATCTCACCTACGCATCAAAACCACAAGGATAGTTTGTCAAATAGACTCCGTTTTAACCTTCGCAAGGACCGGGCGTAGCCACACTTGGTTCAACTAAAGTTGGAGAGACTGTCGCCCGCAAGCCACCTATGTGCAAAGCACGTCGGGAGAACCGGTCTCGCGTAAGCGTACGCGTAATGTCGGTCCGGGTCGTCTCGTCCAACAATACCGCCGAACCAAAGTATGACATGCTGGTAGGCAGTATGACTTATATCGCCCACAACTCACTTGTGTTCTACTCGTGCATATAACATCAAACCATAAAACCTAGGCTCGGATGCCACTGTTGGGGAACACAGTAATTTCAAAAAAATTCCTACGCACACGCAAGATCATGGTGATGCATAGCAATGAGAGGGGAGAGTGTTGTCTACGTACCCACGCAGACCGACTGCGGAAGCGTTGACGCAACGTAGAGGAAGTAGTCATACGTCTTCCCGATCCGACCGATCCAAGCATCGTTACTCTGGCACCTCCGAGTTCTTAGCACACGTACAACTCGATGACGATCCCCGGGCTCCGATCCAGCAAAGCATCGGGGAGGAGTTCCGTCAGCACGACGGTGTGGTGATGATCTTGATGTTCTACTGTCGCAGGGCTTCGCCTAAGCACCGCTACAATATGATCGAGGTGGAATATGGTGGCAGGGGGCACCGCACACGGCTAAGGAACGATCTCAAGGATCAACTTGTGTGTCTAGGGGTGTCCCCTGCCTCTGTATATAAAGGAGCCAAGGGGAGGGGGCCGGTCGGCCAAGGAGGGCGCGCCAAGGGAGTCCTACTCCCTTTGGGAGTAGGATTTCCCCCCCCCCCAATCCTAGTTGTAATAGGACTCCTTGAGGGGGGGAAAGAGAGAGAGTGGGGGGCCGGCCACCTCTCCTAGTCCTAATAGGACTAAGGAAGGGGGGAGGCGCGCGGCCACCTTGGGCTGCCCCTTTCTCCTTTCCACTAAAGCCCACTAAGGCCCATATAGCTCCCGGGGGGGTTCCGGTAACCTCCCGATACTCCGGTAAAATCTCGATTTCACCCGGAACACTTCCGATATCCAAACATAGGCTTCCAATATATCAATCTTTATGTCTCGACCATTTCGAGACTCCTCGTCATGTCCGTGATCACATCCGGGACTCCGAACTAACTTCGGTACATCAAAATGCATAAACTCATAATAACTGTCATCGTAACGTTAAGCGTGCGGACCCTACGGTTCGAGAACAATGTATACATGACCGAGGCACGTCTCCGGTCAATAACCAATAGCGGGACCTGGATGCCCATATTGGCTCCTACATATTCTACGAAGATCTTTATCGGTCAGACCGCATAACAACATACGTTGTTCCCTTTGTCATCGGTATGTTACTTGCCCAAGATTCGATCGTCGGTATCCAATACCTAGTTCAATCTCATTACCGGCAAGTCTCTTTACTCGTTCCGTAATACATCATCTCACAACTAACATATTAGTTGTAATGCTTGCAAGGCTTATGTGATGTGCATTATCGAGAGGGCCCAGAGATACCTCTCCGACAATCGGAGTGACAAATCCTAATCTCGAAATACGCCAACCCAACATCTACCTTTGGAGACACCTGTAGAGCTCCTTTATAATCACCCAGTTACATTGTGACATTTGGTAGCACACAAAGCGTTCCTCCGGTAAACGGGAGTTGCATAATCTCATAGTCATAGGAACATGTATAAGTCATGAAGAAAGCAATAGCAACATACTAAACGATCGGGTGCTAAGCTAATGAAATGGGTCATGTCAATCAGATCATTCAACTAATGATGTGACCTCGTTAATCAAATAAAAACACCTTGTTCATGGTCAGGAAACATAACCATCTTTGATTAACGAGCTAGTCAAGTAGAGGCATACTAGTGACACTAAGTTTGTCTATGTATTCACACATGTATTATGTTTCCGGTTAATACAATTCTAGCATGAATAATAAACATTTATCATGATATAAGGAAATAAATAATAACTTTATTATTGCTTCTAGGGCATATTTCCTTCAAGAACACCAGATGAAGCTGAAATTTTATTGAATAATATGTTGACCAATAAAAATAATTGGACACTTCCTGAGACAACCCCTAAGCCAACTCCGAAGAAATGGGGTGTTCTATTTCTCAGTCCTGAAGATATGCAAGAGGCAAAGAAATCTATGAAGGAAAAAGGTATTAAAGCTGAAGATGTTAAGAATTTACCTCCTATTGAAGAAATACATGGTCTTAATTTACCGCATGTTGAAGAAATACATGGTCTTGATAACCCGACACAGGTAGTAAAGGTAAATTCTCTCTATAGATTTGATAAAGCTAAAATCCCTCTTACTAAGTTTGCTAGCCCTTGCTTGGATGAGTTTGATGACTTTATGGTTAAGCAAGAAAACTTCAATGCTATTTTGGTAGAGAATTGAAACATAATGCTTATATGATTGAACACTTGAGTGATTATATGGCCAATGTTAAAGGTGAACTAAAACTTATTAGTAAACATGCTTCTATGGTTACAACTCAAGTAGAACAGGTACTTAAAGCTCAGAATGATTTGCTCAATGAATTAAATAATAGGAATGATAATGATGTTAGAGTTATGACTAGAGGTCGCAAAATGACTCAGGAACCTTTGTATCCTGAAGGCCATCCTAGGAGAATTGAGCAAGATTCTCAGAGAAATAATATTGATGTACCAAGTCCTTCTAAAAAGAAGAAAATGAAAAATGATAGGACTTTGCTTGCTTCTAGTGAACTTGTTGTTGACACACCTGGGAATCCTAATGATATTTCTATTTTTGATGCTGAAACACAATCTGGTAATGAGCATGAACCTAGTGATAATGTTAATAATGATGTTCATGTTGATGCTCAACCTAGTAATGATAATGATTTAGAGATTGAACCTGCTGTTGATCTTGATAACCCACAATCAAAGAATCAACGTTATGATAAGAGAGACTTTGTTGCTAGGAAGCACAGTAAGGAAAGAGAACCATGGGTTCAGAAATCCATGTCTTTTCCTCCTAAACCATCCAAGAAAAAGGATGATGAGGATTTTGAGCGCTTTGCTGAAATGATTAGACCTATCTTTTTGCGTATGCATTTGACTGATATGCTTAAAATGAATCCTTATGCTAATTATATGAAAGAAATTGTTATAAATAAAGGAAAGATACTGGAAGCTGAAATTTCTAGCATGCTTGCTAATTATACTTTTAAGGGTGGAATACCAAAGAAACTTGGAGATCCAGGAGTACCAACTATACCATGCTCCATTAAAAGAAACTATGTTAAAACTGCTTTATGTGATCTTGGAGCCAGTGTTAGTGTTATGCCTATCTCTTTATATCGTAGACTTGATTTGAATAAGTTGACACCTACTGAAATATCTTTGCAAATGGCCGATAAATCAACTGCTATACCTGTCAGTATTTGTGAGGATGTGCCTGTTATGGTTGCAAACGTTACTATTTTAACGGACTTTGTTATTCTTGATATTCCTGAGGACGATAGTATGTCTATTATTCTTGGAAGACCCCTTTTGAATACCGCAGGAGCTGTTATTGATTGCACCAAAGGCAATGTCACTTTTCGTGTTAATGGTAATGAGCATACAGTACACTTTCCGAGGAAACAACCTCAAGTCCACAGTATCAATTCTATTGGAAAAATTCCATCGATTATTTTTGGAGGTTTTTAATTTCCTCTTCCTACTGTCAAGAAGAAATATGATATTCTTATTGTTGGGGATGTGCATATCCCCGTTGAGGTAACATAGTGTTATTTGAAATTTCTCCGGTTTCATGTTACTCGAAATGAGTTTGTTAACAAGACCTGATCAACCATGTTAGTGGATTCCTTTTTATGAGCATGAGATGGATGAATTTAGAAAACACAATTCTCTGTACCTTTTTTTACATTCTGTTATTTATATTAAATAAAGCAAAAATAGTAATTTATGTATGTTTTCTGAATTATCCATGCAATAAAAAAATACCCCAAAAATAAAAGTTCTCCAAATGCCCTGAAAATTAAATATGATTTTTTCTAGAATATTTGAGAATATCTGGCACTGAAAACACAGCAGTGGAGCAAGCACCTGGCCACGAGGGTGGAGGGCGCGCCCTACCCCACTAGGTGCGCCCCCTGCCTCGTGGGCCCACGGTGGCTCCCCTCCACTTATTCCAGCTACCACACACTCCTTCCTCCCACAAACATCACTAACCAGCTCAAACCCGAGTCCAAGCTCATCTTGCTGCCATTTTCGATCTCCTTGCTCAAAGCACCACTCACAAAACTGCTTTGGGGGATTGTTCCTTGGTATGTGACTCCGCCAATGGTCCAATTAGTTTTTGCTCTAGTGCTTTATTCATTGCATATTTTTGTTGCTTAGGTGACCATGTTCTTGAGCTTGCATGTCAAATTTATATGGTCAAAAGTAGTTTTGATGCATGATATAGTCTCTAGGCACTTGTAGGAGTAGTTGCTATCAATATTGTTGAGTTTGGTTCACTTTTATTTTGAAGTTACTAAAATTTCAGAAATTTTTCAGAGGAAGAAATATGTTTAGGAAAATGTACCAAGGTGGTCCTTCAAGGAAGGAAGGACCCAGGCTCGCAATACGCGATGCCGATGATGAACCACCGAGGGAAGCTCAGGTGCGGGCTTGTGAATGGCCGTCAGAGGACTTTATGGATCGAGTAGGAATCAAGGAAGAATTTAACGCGTATGTGCGTAATGCTGATCTTGAGAGCTTCGAGGCATATAAGTGCCGCCAGTACCACTATCTCACTGATTCCTTTGTGAGAAGGTTAGAATTTTCATCATCACGCAATTCTCAAACTGTCCTATTTGATCTTTATGAAAATTCTTATACTATGGACTTAGAGGATTTTAATACTACTTGCAAACTTCCACAATGGGGCAGCACTAGTGAGCCTCGCAAATATGAGTTTAGAGATTTTCTTGCTAGTATAAATGTGGGGGAATCTAGAGATATAACACAAGCTGCCATAGGGAGCATTCATTTTCCTGCTATACATAATTTTGCTCTCTTCATAGGTAGATGCATTAATGGTAAAGATGAAGCATGTCACATGTGTGTGCCTGATCTTAGCGTTCTCAGAAGCGCTGTTTAAGGAGATAGACAATATAATTTGGGAGCCATTGTTGCACGTAGGTTGCATAATAATAGATTTAATGGAGACTTCTTTGGTGGAATTTATGCAACCCGTCTAGCTAATTTTCTTGATATACCCATACGTGGGTACGATATTGAGTTGCCTCCTGTTTATTTAGATTATGAGGCTATGGTTCGTCGTCAGTTTGTTGAGAGGAACGATCAGTTCCTCCGGTACCGACTAATCTTTGACAGACGACGCACCTATCACGTCGCTCTCCCTGCTCCCGCTTTCTTTGACTCTCAGGCAAAAGGGAGATATGTTATAACCAGGGAGGAGGCGGACGAGTATAAGAGGAGGACGGAGACGACCCATCTCCAAGCGGCAGCTCATGAGACGATAGCTGTTGCATCACAGTACGACCCCAGCTACAACTTTTGATATCCGCCAGGCCAGCCATGGCCATAGACCAACTTAGGCCAAAAGCCTAAGCTTGGGGGAGTATGCATTTCTCACCGACATTACATTCATGTTCACACACTCATTGCTAGTTGTTGGTGCTCATACTTTTTCATCGTATCATCCATGCTAGTTTATTTTCCTTTTTATGCTTTCTTCTTGTGTGTTTAATAAACCTTAGTAAAAAACAACAACAAAATTAGTTGTAGTTTTTAATTAGTTTACTTTCCATCCTTGTAGTAGTAATTAAAAAGAAAACCCAAAACGATTTCTCGTTCTTCTTTTGCTTGTTGGGAGCTTTCTCGTGTAAATCGTTTTATTTCTTTCTTGTTCTTTGGGGGTCGAGAGGAGAAGACCATAATTAAAATGTTAAAGTGGCTCTTATATGCATTATTGTTGATCTAACAAAGAGCCCGTATAACCTTGTCTTCTCTCTTAAATTGAATGCTTGCAGATTCCAGCTTAGTCCAATGCACGTGCACTATTATTATTATTCACATCGTTCGGTCGTGCAAGTGAAAAGCAATAATGATGATTATATGATGAACTTATTGAGATGAGAAAAGCTGGTATGAACTCGACCTCTCTTGTTTTTGTAAATACGATTAGTACATCATTCCTGATTCAGCCTATTATGAATAAACATGTTTGCAATGACAATTAGAGATTATAGTTGCTTATGCCATGCTTAATTAGTGATACGTCTCCAACGTATCTATAATTTTTGATTGCTCCATGCTATATTATCTACTGTTTTGAATGTTTATGGGCGTTATTATACACTTTTATATCATTTTTTGGGACTAACCTATTAACCCAGAGCCCAGTGCCAGTTTCTGTTTTTACCCTGTTTTAGGGTTTCAAAGAAAAGGAAAATCAAACGGAGTCCAATTGACTTGAAACTTCACGGAACTCATTTTTGGAAGGAAAGAAGCCCAGAAGACTTGGAGTGCACGTCGGAGGATCTGCGAGGAGGTCACGAGGCAGGGGGGGCGCCCACCCCCCTGGGCGCACCCTCCACCCTCGTGAGCCCCTCGTGCCCCCTTGACATACTTCTTTCGCCTATATATCTCCATATACACTAAAAACATCCGAGAGCACAATAGATCGGGAGTTCCGCCGCTAGAAGCCTCCGTACCCACCGAAAGCCAATCTAGACCCGTTCCAGCACCCTGCCGGAGGGGGAATCCCTCTCCGATGGCCATCTTCATCATCTCGGTGCTCTCCATGACGAGGAGGGAGTAGTTCTCCCTCGGGGCTGAGGGTCTGTACGAGTAGCTATGTGTTTGATCTCTCTCTCTCGTGTTCTTGAGGTGATACGATCTTGATGTATCGCGAGCTTTGCTATTATATTTGGATCCTATGAGGTTTCTTCCCCCCTCTACTCTCTTGTAATGAATTGAGTCTCCCCTTTGAAGTAATCTTATCGGATTGAGTCTTTAAAGATTTGAGAACAATTGATGTATGTCTTGTCGTGCGTATCTGTGGTGACAATGGGATACCACGTGATTCACTTGATGTATGTTTTGGTGACCAACTTGCGGGTTCCACCCATGAACCTATGCATAGGGGTTGGCACACGTTTTTCGTCGTGATTCTCCGGTAGAACTTTGGGGCACTCTTTGAGGTTCTATGTGTTGGTTGAATAGATGAATCTGAGATTGTGTGATGCATATCGTATAATCATACCCACGGATACTTGAGGTGACATTGGAGTATCTAGGTGACATTAGGGTTTTGGTTGATTTGTGTCTTAAGGTGTTATTCTAGTACGAACTCTAGGGCTGTTTGTGACACTTATAGGAATAGCCCAACAGATGATTGGAAAGAATAACTTTGAGGTGGTTTCGTACCCTACCATAATCTCTTCGTTTGTTCTCCGCTATTACTGACTTTGGAGTGACTCTTTGTTGCATGTTGAGGGATAGTTATGTGATCCAATTATGTTAGTATTGTTGAGGGAACTTGCACTAGCGAAAGTATGAACCCTAGGCCTTATTTCCTATCATCGCAATACCGTTTACGCTCACTTTTACCATTAGTTACCTTGCTGTTTTTATATTTTCAGATTACAAATACCTTTATCTACCATACATATACCACTTGTATCACCATATCTTCGCCGAACTAGTGCACCTATACAATTTACCATTGTATTGGGTGTGTTGGGGACACAAGAGACTCTTTGTTATTTGGTTGCAGGGTTGCTTGAGAGAGACCATCTTCATCCTACGCCTCCTACGGATTGATAAACCTTAGGTCATCCACTTGAGGGAAATTTGCTACTGTCCTACAAACCTCTACACTTGGAGTCCCAACAACGTCTACAAGAAGAAGGTTGTGTAGTCGACATCAATTAGCTAGGAGCTTATAATGGTCTACCTTGCGTGCCAACATGCTATTAAAATGGTTGTGATGTGGTATGATAGGGTGGTATCCTCTTTTGAACGATTCGAGTGGCTTGACTTGGCACATGTTCACGCATGTAGTTGAAAACATAATCAACACAGCCTCTACAATATTTATGTTCATGGTGCATTATATCCTACTCATGCTTGCATTCGGTGTTGATTAATTTCAATGCATGTTCATGACTGTTGTCGCTCTCTAACTGGTCGCTTCCCAGTCTTTTGCTAGCCTTCACTTGTACTAAGAGGTAATAGTGCTTGTGCATCCAATTCCATAAACCCCAAAGTTATTCCATATGAGTCTGCCATACCTACCTATATACGGTATCTACCTGTCGTTCCAAGTAAATTTGTATGTGCCAAACTCTAAACCTTCAAATAAACATTATGTTTTGTATGCTCGAATAGCTCATGTATCAACTAGGGCTATTCGTATCTTCCATGTTAGGCAGGTTATTCTCAAGAGGAGTGGACTCCGCTCCTCACTCACGAGAAAATGGCTGGTCACCGGGATGCCCAGCCCCATGCTTTATGCAAATCAAATCAAAATAATTGCAAACAAAAATCCCCCGGGACTGTTGTTAGTTGGAGGCACTCGTTGTTTCGAGCAAGCCATGGATTGATGCTTGTTGGTGGAGGGGGGTATAAACTTTACCATTCTATTTGGGAACCACCTATAATGTATGTAGCATGCAAGATATCGCCATCTCTCGGTTGTTATGTTGACAATGAAAGTATACCGCTCAAAATACTATTCATATCTATTTCAAAACCGAGCTCTGACACCTCTACAAATCCCTGCTTCCCTTTGCGAAGGGCCTATCTATTTACTTTTATGCTGAGTCATCATCCTCTTATTAAAAAGCACCAGTTGGAGAGCACCACTGTCATTTGCATTCATTACTGTTAGTTTACATTGAGTATGACTTGACTGGATCTCTTTTACCATGAATTACAATGTCTAGTCAGTCCTTGATCTTTAAAGGTGCTCTGCATTTATGTTTTGCGGTCTCAGAAAGGGCTAGCGAGATACCATCTTGTTATATCATATCATGATTGTTTTGAGAAAGTGTTGTCATCCGAGATTTATTATTATTGCTCGCTAGTTGATTATGCCATTGATATGACTAAACATGAGACCTAAATGTTATTGTGAATATGGTTAGTTCATAATCTTTGCTGAAAACTTGAATGCTGGCTTTACATATTTACAACAACAAGAGCAAACAGAGTTTGTAAAAGTTTTTCTTTATCACTTTCAGTTTATCAACTGAATTTCTTGAGGACAAGCAAAGGTTTAAGCTTGGGGGAGTTGATACGTCTCCGTCGTCTCTACTTTTCCAAACACTTTTGCCCTTATTTTGGACTCTAATTTGCATGATTTGAATGGAACTAACCCAGACTGACGATGTTTTCAGCAGAATTGCCATGGTGTTATTTTTGTGCAGAAATAAAAGTTCTCGGAATGACCTGAAAATCAATGGATAATAAATATTGGAAGGAAGATCCATGTCAGGGGGGCTCCAACTGTCCACGAGGGTGGGGGCGCGCCCCCTGCCTCATGGGCCCCCCTGACGCTCCACCGACCTCAACCTGGACTCCATATATTCACTTTGGGGGAGAAAAAAGCCAGAGAGAAGGATTCATCGCGTTTTACGATACGGAGCCGTCACCAAGCCCTAAACTCTCTCGGGAGGGCTGATCTGGAGTCCGTTCGGGGCTCCGAAGAGGGGAATCCATCGCCATCGTCATCATCAACCATCGTCCATCACCAATTTCATGATGCTCACCGCCGTGCGTGAGTAATTCTATCATAGACTTGCTGGACGGTGATGGGTTGGATGAGATTTATCATGTAATCGAGTTAGTTTTGTTTGGGTTTGATCCCTAGTATCCATATGTTCTGAGATTGATGTTGCTATGACTTTGCTATGCTTAATGATTGTCACTAGGGCCCGAGTGCCATGATTTCAGATCTGAACCTATTATGTTTTCATCAATATATGAGAGTTCTTGATCCTATCTTGCAAGTCTACAGTCCCCTATTATTTGTTATGATCCGTTAACTCCGAAGTGACAATAATCGGGATACTTACCGGTGATGACCGTAGTTTGAAGAGTTCATGTATTCATGATGTTTTAATGCTTTGGTCCGGTACTCTATTAAAAGGAGTCCTTAATATCCCTTAGTTTCCAATAGGACCCCGCTGCCACGGGAGGGTAGGACAAAAGATGCCATGCAAGTTCTTTTCCATAAGCACGTATGACTATATTTGGAATACATGCCTACATTACATTGATGAACTGGAGCTAGTTCTGTGTCACCCTAGGTTATGACTATTACATGATGAGCCGCATCCGGCATAATTCTCCATCATCGATCCATTGCCTACGAGCTTTCCATATATTGCTCTTCGCTTATTTACTTTTTCGTTGCTATTGTTATGATCACTATAAAACACCAAAAATATTACTTTTGCTACCGTTACCTTTTACCACCGTTACCACTACTATCATATTACTTTGCTACTAAATACTTTGCTGCAGATATTAAGTTTCTAGGTGTGGTTGAATTGACAACTCAGCTGCTAATACTTGAGAATATTCTTTGGCTCCCCTTGTGTCGAATCAATAAATTTGGGTTGAATACTCTACCCTCGAAAACTGTTGCGATCCCCTATACTTGTGGGTTATCAGTTAGTCCCAAAAAATGATATAAAGTTGCTATAAAATGATTGTAAAACATCCAATGATGATAATATAACAACATGGAACAATAAAAAATTATAGATATGTTGGAGACATATCAATATCTCTAACATAGCTTTTTTAGGTCCAGAATTCCAGCTGCATGTATTCTCCCTCTTTGTGTAAACCTTGCATATTATGAGAGAAAAGGCATTAGAATTACTCCATAAGGTGCTATGAAGCATAAAAACAATATAAACAACAGTAGGAAAACATGATGCAAAATGGACGTATCGACACATCACCGGCACCCCCCTTAGTTGTACGACTCTTTAGAGCTACTATCGAGTATCGAGGGTGATGCCCCGTATCCCACTTAGGCTGATATCTCTGTAGTGTAGCACATCGAGAGTGGTTAACCGAGGGTGATTTTTAGAAACATAGATAAATTTGGCAACTTTGGTAGGAGGAGGATTTGAGGTGTTTTTAACGGCGGAGAAAGCAGACACCAAGTTGGTAATAATATCTTCGAGTTTATCAATTCTAGTGGAATCTTGATCTATCTTTTCATTGACTATGGGTTCCTTTTCCTTAAGATTTTTCAGAGTAACTCCTACCTCAGATCCATATTGAGTAATTTGGTTGTGTATCTTTTTATCCAAATTTTCAATTAACTCTACAGTGGCAATTTTATTTTCAATAATATCAAGCCTTTGCATCACATGTTCCAAAGTTAAAATAGTTCCATTGACCAAAAGAGGTGGTGGGCCTAACAAATATATCATAGCATTATAAGAATCAAAAGTATGGCTTCCCAAGAAATTCCCTCCGGTAATGGTGTCAAGAACATATCTATACCAAGGAGTGATGCCTACGTAAAAATTGCGAAGAAGAACGGAAGTAGATTGCTTTTTAATAGATCTATTCTGAGCATTGCAAATTCTATACCAAGAATCTTTTAGGTTTTCTCCCTCCCTTTGTTTGAAATTAAGAACTTCATTATCAGGATTGTTAACAATGATAGGAGAACTGGCCATGAGGAAAATAAACGATCTAACACACAAGCACACAAGAAGCGAGCGAAAAAGAGGCGAACAGAAAAAGGGGCGAATAAAACGACAAATGTGAAGTGGGGGAGAGGAAAACGAGAGGCAAATGGCAAATAATGTAATGCGAGGGAGAAGAGTTTGTGATGGGTACTTGGTATGTCTTGACTTGAGCATAGATCTCCCCAGCAATGGCGCCAGAAATCCTTCTTGCTACCTCTTGAGCATGCGTTGGTTTTCCCTTGAAGAGTAAAGGGTGATGCAGCAAAGTAGCGTAAGTATTTCCCTCAGCTTTGAGAACCAACGTATCAATCCAGTAGGAGATTACACGCAAGTCTCCTAGTACCTGCACAAACAATCAAGAACCTTGCAACCAACGCGATAAAGGGGTTGTCAATCCCTTCACGGCCACTTGCAAAAGTGAGATCTGATAAAGATAATAAGATAAATATTTTTGGTATTTTTGTTGTATAGATTGAAAAGTAAAGATTGCAAAATAAAATAAATAGTAAACTAGAATTGTATACCGGAAACTTATATAATGTAGAATAGACCAGGGGCCATAGGTTTCACTAGTGGCTTCTGTCATGATAGCATGTATTACGGTGGGTGAACAAATTACCGCCGAGCAATTGATAGAAAAGCGCATAGTTATGAGAATATCTAGGCAATGATTATGAAATATAGGCATCACGTCCATGTTAAGTAGACCGAAATGATTATGCATCTACTACTATTACTCCACACATCGACCGCTATCCAGCATGCATCTAGAGTATTAAGTTCATAAGAACAGAGTAATGCTTTAGGCAAGATGACATGATGTAGAGAGATAAACTAAAGCAATATGATATAAACCCCATCTTTTTATCCTCGATGGCAACAATACAATACGTGCCTTGGTGCCCCTACTGTCACTGGGAAAGGACACCGCAAGATTGAATCCAAAGCTAAGCACTTCTCCCATTGCAAGAAAGATCAATCTAGTAGGCCAAACTAAACCGATAATTCGAAGAGACTTGCAAAGATATCAAATCATGCATATAAGAATTCAGAGAAGAACCAAATATTGTTCATGGATAAATTTGATCATAATTCCACAATTCATCGGATTTCGGCAAACACACCGCAAAAGAATATTACATCGAATAGATCTCCAAGAACATCGAGGAGAACTTTGTATTGAGAACCAAAGAGAGAAAAGAAGCCATCTAGCTAATAACTATGGACCCGAAGGTCTGTGGTAAACTACTCACACATCATCGGAGAGGCTATGGTGTTGATGTAGAAGCCCCCGTGATCGATTCCCCCTACAGCAGATCGCCTGAAAAGGTCCCCAGATGGGATCTCACGGGCACAGAAGGTTGCGGCGGTGGAAAAGTGGTTCTGTGGCTCTCCTGGATGTTTTTAGGGTATAAGAGTATATATATGTGAAAGAAGTACATCGGTGGAGCTACGAGGAGCCCACAAGGGTGAGGGGCGCGCCTACCCCCCTAGGCGTGCCCTCCTGCCTCGTGACCACCTCGTTGCATCTCTGACTTCCACTCTAAGTCTCCTGGATGACGTTTGTTCCAAGAAAGATCCTCGCGAAGGTTTCGTTCCATTTGGATTACGTTTCATATTTCTTTTCTACGAAACACTGAAATAGGAAAAAAAATAGAAACTGGCACTGGGCTTCCGATTAATAGGTTAGTCCCAAAAATAATATAAAAGTGCATATTAAAGTCCATTAAACATCCAAAACATATAATATAATAGCATGGAACAATCAAATATTATAGATACGTTGGAGACGTATCAGCATCCCCAAGCTTAATTCCTGCTCGTCCTTGAGTAGGTAAATGATAAAAACAGATTTTTTTTCATGTGGAATGCTTTCTAACATAATTTTCAATGCAATTTTCATTATTGTGGCATGAATATTCAGATCCGGAAGATTCAAGACAAAAGTTTAATATTGACATAAAAATAATAATACTTCAAGCATACTAACCAAGAAATTATGTCTTCTCAAAAAAACATAGCCAAAGAAAGATTATCCCTACAAAATCATATAGTTTGGCCATGCTTCATTTTCGTCACACAAAATGCTCCCATCATGCACAACCCCAATGACAAGCCAAGCAATTCTTTCATACTTTAGTATTCTCAAACTTTTTCAACTTTCACGCAATACATGAGCGCGAGCCATGGACATAGCACTATAGGTGGAATAGAATATGATGATGGAGGTTGTGTGGAGAAGACAAAAAGGGGGAGAAAGTCTCAGATCGACGCAGCAAATCAACGAGCTATGGAGATGCCCATCAATTGATCTCAATGCGAGGAGTAGGGATTGCCATGCAACTGATGCACTAGAGCTATAAATGTATGAAAGCTCAACAAAAGAAACTAAGTGGGTGTGCATCCAACTTGCTTGCTCACAAAGACCTAGGGCATTTGAATAAGCCCATTGTTGGAATATATAAGCCAAGTTCTATAATGAAAATTCCCACTAGAATATGAAAGTGACAAAATAAGAGACTCTCTATCATGAAGATCATGGTGCTACTTTGAAGCACACGTGTGGAAAAAGGATAGTAACATTGCCCCTTCTCTCTTTTTTTTATTTGGACTTTCTCTCTTTTTTTTATTTCCTCACATGGGACAATGCTCTAATAATGATGATCATCACACTTATATTTATTTACAACTCAAAAATTACAACTCGATACTAGAACAAAATATGACTCTATATGAATGCCTCAGACGATGTACCGGGATGTGTAATGATTCAAGAGTGACATGTATAAAAAATTATGAGCGGTGGCTTTGCCACAAATATGATGTCAACTACATGATCATGCAAGGAAATATGACAATGATGAAGCGTGTCGTAATAAATGGAACGGTGGAAAGTTGCATGGCAATATTATCTAGGAATGGCCAAGGAAATGCCATAATAGGTAGGTATGTGGCTGTTTTAAGGAAGATATAAGGAGGATTGTGTGTGATAGAGCGTATCATATCACGGGGTTTGGATGCACCGGCGAAGTTTGCACCAACTCTCGAGGTGAGAAAGGGCAATGCATGGTACCGAAGAGGCTAGCAATGATGGAAGGGTGAGAGTGCGTATAATCCATGGACTCAACATTAGTCATAAAGAACTGACAAACTTATTACAAAAATCTACAAGTCATCAAAAACCAAGCACTACGTGCATGCTCCTAGGGGGATAGATTGGTAGGAAAAGACCATCATTTGTCCCCGACCGCCACTCATAAGGAGGACAATCAAAGAAACACCTCATGCTTCAAATTTGTTACACAACGGTTACCATACGTGCATGCTACGGGAGTTGCAAACCTCAACACAAGTATTTCTCAAATTCACAAATACTTCACTAGAATGACTCTAATATCACCATCTTCATATCTCAAAACAATCATCAAGTATCAAACTTCTCATAGTATTCAATGCACTCTATATGAAAGTTTTTATTATACCCATCTTGGATGCCTATCATATTAGGAATAATTTCATAACCAAAGCAAATTACCATGCTGTTCTAAAAGACTCTCAAAATAATGTAAGTGAAGCATTAGAGATCAATAATTTCTATAAAATAAAACCACCACCGTGCTCTAAAAAGATATAAGTGAAGCACTAGAGCAAAATTATCTAGCTCAAAAGATATAAGTGAAGCACATAGAGTATTCTAATAAATTCCGATTCATGTGTGTCTCTCCCAAAAGGTTTGTACAGCAAGGATGATTGTCGTAAACTAAAAAGCAAATACTCAATCATAAAAGACGCTCCAAGAAAAACACATATCATGTGGTGAATAAAAATATAGCCTCAAGTAAAGTTACCGATAGATGAAGACGAAAGAGGGGATGCCTTCCGGGGCATCCCCAAGCTTATGATTTTGTTTGTCCTTGAATTTTACCTTAGGGTGCCATGGGCATCCCCAATCTTCGGCTCTTGCCACTCCTTGTTCCAAAATCCATCAAATCTTTACCCAAAAACTTGAAAACTTTACAACACAAAACTGAACAGAAAATCTCATGAGCTCCGAAGTACAAGAAAACAAACCACCACTTTAAGGTACTGTAATGAATTCATTTTTTATTTATATTGGTGCTAAAACTACTGTATTCCAACTTCTCTATGGTTCATACCCCCCGATACTAGCCATATATTCATCAAAATAAGCAAACAGCACACGAAAAAACAGAATCTGTCAAAAACAGAACAGTCTGTAGCAATCTGGAGGTTTCGAATACTTCTGTAACTCCAAAAATTCTGGACAATTAGGATGACCTAACTAATTTGTATATTGATCTACTGCAGTTGTAATTGGTATTTTATAGCTCTTTGGTAAAAAATGAAAATTATTCTCGTGAGTGCATACTTTCTGTTTTTTTCATCAAGATCAAACAACAATCACCCAAGAAGATCCTAAAGGCTTTACTTGGAACAAACACTAATTCAAACATAAAAAATACAATCATAACATAGGATATATGGTTTATTTATTACTAAACATGAACAAAAAGCAAGGAACAAAAATAAAATTGGGTTGCCTCCCAACAAGCGCTATCGTTTAACGCCCCTACCTAGGCATAAAAGCAAGAATAGATCTAGGTATTGTCATCTTTGGTATGCAATTCTTCAATTCAACACTTATAACCTTTAGGAGGTTCTTTGTTTTTGCTAATGATCAAACTCCTAGGTAGGAAATCAAGAAATTCATTTGTAGCAAAAGGTTCCTTAATGATATCTAAAAAGTTGGGGTGAACACTTACTGATTTGAGATCTTCATTTTTCTTACTAGAAGATTCACCCTTATTTTAAGGAACATAGATAAATTTGGCAACTTTGGTAGGAGGAGGATTTGAGGTGTTTTTAATAGTGGAGAAAGCAGACACCAAGTTGGTAATAATATCTTCGAGTTTATCAATTCTAGTGGAATCTTGGTCTATATTTTCATTGACTATGGGTTCCTTTTCCTTAAGATTTTTCAGAGTAGCTATTACCTTAGATCCATATTGAGTAATTTGGTTGTGGATCTTTTTATCCAAATTTTCAATTAACTCTAAAGTGGCAATTTTATTTTCAATAATATCAAGTGTTTGCATCACATGTTCCAAAGTTAAAATACTTCCATTGACCAAAAGAGGTGGTGGGCCTAACAAATCTATCATAGCATTATAAGAATCAAAAGTATGGCTTCCCAAGAAATTGCCTCCGGTAATGGTGTCAAGAACATATCTATACCAAGGAGTGATGCATACGTAAAAATTGCGAAGAAGAACGAAAGTAGATTGCTTTTTAATAGATCTATTTTGAGCATTGCAAATTCTATACCAAGCATCTTTTAGGTTTTTCTCCCTCCCTTTGTTTAAAATTAAGAACTTCATTATGTTAACAATGATAGGAGAACTGGCCATGAGGAAAATAAACGATCTAACACACAAGCACACAAGAAGCAAGCGTAAAAGAGGCGAACGGAAAAAGGGGCGAATAAAATGGCAAAGGTGAAGTGGGGGAGAGGAAAACAAGAGGGAAATGGAAAATAATGTAATGTGAGGGAGAAGAGTTTGTGATGGGTACTTGCTATGTCTTGAGTTGAGCGTAGATCTCCCCGGCAACAGTGCCAGAAATCCTTCTTGCTACCTCTTGAGCATGTGTTGTTTTCCCTTGAAGAGGAAAGGGTGATGCAGCAAAGTAGTGTAAGTATTTCCCCCAGTTTTTGAGAAACAAGGTATCAATCCAGTAGGAGATTACACGCAAGTCACCTAGTACCTGCACAAACAATCAAGAACCTTGCAACCAACGCAATAAAGGGGTTGTCAATCCCTTCACAGCCACTTGCAAAAGTGAGATCTGATAAAGATAATAAGATAAATATTTTTGGTATTTTTGTTGTATAGATTGAAAAGTAAAGATTGCAAAATAAAATAAATAGTAAATTAGAATTGTAGATCGGAAACTTATATGATGTAAAATAGACTAGGGGCCATAGGTTTCACTAGTGGCTTCTCTCATGATAGCATGTATTACAGTGGGTGAACAAATTACTGCCGAGCAATTGATAGAAAAGCGCATAGTTATGAGAATATCTAGGCAATGATTATGAAATATAGGCATCACGTCCATGTTAAGTAGACCGAAACGATTCTGCATCTACTACTATTACTCCACACATCGACTGCTATCCAGCATGCATCTAGAGTATTAAGTTCATAAGAACAGAGTAAAGCTTTAGGCAAGATGACATGATGTAGAGGGATAAACTCAAGCAATGTGATATAAACCCTATCTTTTTATCCTTGATGGCAACAATACAATACGTGCCTTGGTGCCCCTACCGTCACTGGGAAAGGACACCGCAAGATTGAACCCAAAGCTAAGCACTTCTCCCATTGCAAGAAAGATCAATCTAGTAGGCCAAACTAAACCAATAATTCGAAGATACTTGCAAAGATATCAAATCATGCATATAATAATTTAGGGAAGAACCAAATATTGTTCATAGATAAACTTGATCATAAATCCACAATTTACCTGATCTCGGCAAACACACCGCAAAAGAATATTACATCGAATATATCTCCAAGAACATCAAGGAGAACTTTGTATTGAGAACCAAAGAGACAGAATAAGCCATCTAGCTAATAACTATGAACACGAAGGTCTGTGGTAAACTACTCACACATCATCGGAGAGGCTATGGTGTTGATGTAGAAGCCTCCGTGATCGATTCCCCCTCCGATAGATCACCGGAAAAGGTCCCCAGATGGGATCTCACGGTACACAAGGTTGCGACAGTGGAAAAGTGGTTTCGTGGCTCTCCTGGATGTTTTTAGGGTATAAGAGTATATATAGGCGAAAGAAGTACGTTGGTGGAGCTACGAGGGGCCCACTAGGGTGGGGGCGTGCCTATCCCCTAGGCTCGCCCTCCTGCCTCGTGGCCGCCTCGTTGCGTCTCTCACTTCCACTCCAAGTCTCCTGGATGACGTTTGTTCCAAGAATGATCATCAGGATGGTTTCGTTCCGTTTGATATTTCTTTTCTGCGAAACACTAAAATAGGCAAAAAAACAGAAACTAGCACTAGGCCTCCGGTTAATAGGTTAGTCCCAAAAATAATATAAAAGTGCTTATTAAAGCCCATTAAACATCCAAAATAGATGCTATAATAGCATGGAACAATCAAAAATTATAGATACGTTGGAGACGTATCAAGCCTCTCTCTTCTCTAGTTTTTTCATGCGCCTTCCACTTGTTTCCACTTTCGGTTTCGTCTGGATCTTGTGTGATAATAGGTATTCAGAGTACAACGGTATTCTTAAGACATTGTTGTTTTAGATAGAGTAAGATGACACATCATCCAAGCCACACAAAATGACTTTTGAAGTGATGATTAACGAATTATACTCGGAAGCTATATGTATATTTGAAAAAAGACGACTGTTTGTTAAGCGCTAGTCCAATAAATGGTTGCTCTTATGTTTGAAAGGTTGCAACTGCCCGCCACATTGTCCCATAGTTCTCCTAGTATATTCTTGTGCCTTCCTCTTCAGATTTTTTTAGTTCTCATGTCGATGCTAGACATTCAGTGTACAATGGTGTTATTATAATATCATCATTTTAAATAGAGTAAGATGTCGCACAATCCAAGCTATGATAAAAGACGTATCGAATATATGATCGCCAACTTGTGCTTTGATACGTCTCCATCGGATCTACTTTTCCAAACACTTTTGACCTTGTTTTGGACTCTAACTTGCATGATTTGAATGGAAATAACCCGGACTGATGTTGTTTTCAGCAGAATTGCCATGGTGTTATTTTTGTGCAGAAATAAAAGTTCTCGGAATGACCTGAAAATCAACGGAGACACGTTTTGGAATTAATAAAAATTACTGGCGAAAGAATCAACACCAGGGGCCCACACCCTGTCCACAGGGGTGCAGGGCGCGCCCCCTGCCTCGTGGGCACCCTGAGGCTCCACCGACGTCAACTCCAACCCTATATATTCACGTTCAGGGAGAGAAAAAAATCAAAGAAAAGGATTCATCGCGTTTTACAATACGGTGCTGCCGCCAGGCCCTAATCTTCATCGGGAGGGCTGATCTTGAGTCCGTTCGGGGCTCCGGAGAGGGGAATCCGTAGCAATCATCATCATCAACCTTCCTCCATCACCAATTTCATGATGCTCACCGCCGTTCGTGAGCAATCTCATCGTAGGCTTGCTGGACTGTGATGGGTTGGATGGGATTTATCATGTAACCGAGTTAGTTTTTTTTAGGGTTTGATCCCTAGTATCCATTATGTTCTAAGATTGATGTTGCTATGACTTTGCTATGCTTAATGCTTGTCACTAGGGCCCAAGTGCCATGATTTCAGATCTAAACCTATTATTTTTTTCATGAATACATGTGAGTTCTTGATCCTATTTTGCAATTTAATAGTCACCTACTATGTGTTATGATCCGGTAACCCCGAAGTGACAATAATCGGGACCACTCCCGGTGATGACCGTAGTTTGAGGAGTTCATGTATTCACTAAGTGTTAATGATTTGGTCCGGTACTCTATTAAAAGGATGCCTTAATATCCCTTAGTTTCCAATAGGACCCCGCTGCCACGGGAGGGCAGGACAAAAGATGGCATGCAAGTTCTTTTCTATAAGCACGTATGACTATATTCGAAATACATGCCAACATTACATTGATGAACTGGAGCTAGTTCTATGTCACCCTATGTTATAACTGTTGCATGAGGAATCACATCTGACATAATTATCCATCATTGATCCATTGCCTACGAGCTTTTCACATATTGATCTTTGCTTAGTTACTTTTCCGTTGCCGCTGTTACGATGACTACAAAAACCAATACTGTTACTTTTGCCACCGTTACCGTTACTTCCATATTACTTTGCTACTAAATACTTTGCTGCCGATATTAAGTTTCTAGGTGTGGTTGAATTGACAACTCAGCTACTAATACTTGAGAATATTCTTTGGCTCCCCTTGTATCGAATCAATAAATTTGGGTTGAATACTCTACCCTCGAAAACTGTTGGGATCCCCTATACTTGTGGGTTATCAAGACTATTTTTTGGTGCCGTTGCCGTTGAGCATAGCTCTATTCTTTGAGTCACTTGGGATTTATATATGCTTATCATTATGAAGAACTTGAAAGATCCCCTATATTAAGTCTTTCAGATGCGGTTGAATTGATAACTCAACTGTTAATACTTGAGAGTATTCTTTGGATCCCCTTGTGTCGAATCAATAAATTTGGGTTGAATACTCTACCCTCGAAAACTGTTGCGATCCCCTATACTTGTGGGTTATCTGGACTATTTTCTGGCGCTGTTACCAGGGAGCATAGCTCTATTCTTTGAGTCACTTGGGATTTATATCTGTTGATCAGTATGAGGAACTTGAAAGATGAAAGAACCAAGATTTTTCCCTCAACTACGAGGGGAGGTAAGGAACTGCCATCTAGCTCTGCACTTGATTCACCTTCTGTTTTGAGTAAACTTGCGACACCTACTCCTGCTATTGATCATGATATGTCGCATGTTATTGATGATGCCACCTCTGCTTTGCATGATGCTTATGATGAAACTACTTCTATGTTTGATAATACTATGCCATTAGGTGAATTTCTTGATGAACAACTTGCTAGGGTTAGGGAGAATGAAATTATAGAAACTAACAATATTGATGAAAGTGATGATGAAGATTCTCCCCATAGATATGAATTGCCTGATGTGACTGAGGGTTATTGAGGGAGTCCTGGATTAGGGGGTCTCCAGACAGCCGGACTATATCCTTTGGCCGGACTGCTGGACTATGAAGATACAAGATTGAAGACTTCGTCTCGTGTCCGGATGGGACTCTACTTGGCGTGGAAGTCAAGCTAGACAATACGGATATGTATATCTCCTCCTTTGTAACCGACCTTGTGTAACCCTAGCCCCCTCCGGTGTCTATATAAACCGGAGGGTTTTAGTCCGTAGGACACAATAACATACAATCATACCATAGGCTAGCTTCTAGGGTTTAGCCTCTCTGATCTCGTGGTAGATCTACTCTTGTACTAACCATATCATCAATATTAATCAAGCAGGACATAGGGTTTTACCTCCATCAAGAGGGCCC
This sequence comes from Triticum aestivum, assembly GCF_018294505.1. Classification (NCBI taxonomy): domain Eukaryota; kingdom Viridiplantae; phylum Streptophyta; class Magnoliopsida; order Poales; family Poaceae; genus Triticum; species Triticum aestivum. Next base: position 477,592,754 of record NC_057806.1, read on the forward strand.
GAACCTGGGTAAAACATCATGTTCCCTGCCTCCTGTTACCATCCGCCTTAGATGCACAGTTCGAGACCCCCTACCCGAGATCCGCCAATTTTGACACCGACATTGGTGCTTTCATTGAGAGTTCCTCTATGCCGTCACCAGAAGGAAGGATGTCTCATCTCGTCTTTAGAGACAGTACTACTGTTGGAGGAGCTTTGGCTGTCAGCCAAACTCTCCGGCTAGGCTATTTCATTATGACCACCTGTTCAGCCGCCGCGCCGACAATGACTTCTCGGGTCATTGAAAACAACCTCCACATCAAATCAGCACTCGCCGAACAGATGGATCCAATGGAGCTCGCCTCCCTAAACGAGCTCTTGGATCGCATCGCCGCCTTGGGAGTCACTACGGACTATGATTGGATTGGGCTTAAACCCGATCAAAGGGACATTAACTCTCCACCGGTCACCCATCATATTGCAGTGGTGGAGGAACAATGCGGCGACCTTTCCTCTATCTTGAGGACCAACTATGTCTGGATTCCCGAGCTCTCCGAGCCGGATGCCCATTCGCGGGAGGACAACATCCAATACCTGAACTTAGAGTCAGGCAGCGGGCCAGGATTATCGGGTAACATCCCGGAACCGGAACTTCCAAAATTGGAAACTCCTCGGCCCCTGGATCCCAGATCGGGTAAGGGTTCGGATTCAATTCCACCCACCCTAACATAAGCGATCTTTCCCACATCAGGCAAGAGCCCCAGGAAACAGTACATCACTATTGGGCCAGATTCCTCCTTGCGATGAACAAGGTTAAGGACTGTCGCGAGGAAGACGCAATCCTATTTTTCTGTAATAATTGCACGGACAAGGGAATCCTTAACGCCATAAATCACCGTGAGATAACACGCTTCGCTGACTTGGCGTCCATAGTACGAAAGTACTGTGCGATGGAAAGTGCCTGGAAAATCGAAACAAACTTTTGGGATAATCCGGCCCTGAATACAAACCCAGTTCGAAATAAAAGGGTGCATTATCACAATACACCCGGGTCAACTACCAAAAAGCAAAAATCCTCTACAGGGCATGGAACCGTACTGGAGGGATGGCTCAACGGACCCTGCAAAATTCATAGTACAGCGGATACAATTATAAGTGCATCTAGTGCCACCCCTAGTTGGTTTTGGAGTATTGACGACAAACCTAGTTGAGGGACTAATGTGTTTGTGAGAATTGCAGGATAACACAGGTAGAAGTCCCTCATTGATTCAGTTTTCCTACCAGAGATGACCCCTAAAAATGTATGAAGACATTGATGTCAAAGGTGGTATATGAAGATATTCTCATTGAAGACTATGACAAGAGAAGACATCGCATGAAGCCTATGGAGCTTGAAGACTCAGATCTTTCGTAGTTCCTTTTTCTTCTTTATTGAGTCATAGGAACCACCGTACTGTTAATGGGGTCCAAGAGAACCAGTCAGAATGACTGAAGTGATGCTTAACCAAAACCTATGTCTTCGAGTGAAGACTATGAGAGCGAATCTTGTCCAGAGTCGGACAAGTCAGCTTTGCTTGTAGCCCAAGTAAAGTTGCCGTGTGAGTTTGAAATCTGACCGTTGGAACACGTGTCAGTTCCTTAGTGACCCAGGGTCATTTCGGACAAATCAGGTCGGGTTGCCAAGTGGCTATAAATAGCCCACCCCCTACAACCATAAACGGTTGGATGCTTAGAGTTAGAGTACGGCTTTTGTCGTTTGAGAGCAACCCACCTCGAAGCCTTTGAGAGAGAATTCCTTGCGAGGATAAAGCCCTAACCACCCAGAGCCAAAGAGTGTTAGGCATCACTTAAGTCTTCTTGTCTGTGTGATCTGAAGACTTATTACACTTGAGGACTGTGAATCCTCCAGCCGGTTAGGCGTCGCGTTCTGAGCATCCAAGAGACATTGTGGATCGCCGGTGAACGAAGTCTGTGAAGGTTTGGGAGTCTACCTTGAAGACTTACCAGAGTGATTGGGCGAGGTCTGTGAGACCTTAGCTCAAGGGGAATACGGTGAGGACTGGGTGTCCTGAGCTGCGTGTTCAGGACTGGGTGTCCGGGACTGTGTGTCCTCAGGTTTAAATACCTAGCCGCCCTAACCAGACGTACAGTTGTCACAGCAACTGGAACTGGTCCAACAAATCATTGTCTTCAACGAGTCACTGGTTTCATCCTTCCCTTCCCTTTACTTACTGTTGGTCCTTGTGAAGTCATTGTATGATTGCACTATCTTTTGTCTTCACTGAGTGACTGCGTGTTCTGTTTGGCTTCATAATATCTTCCTACCTGATCCTTACTACATTGCTGCTATTAGTCATTGTGCTTTCACTTCATTGAATACTTGACTATGGTTTGCCTAGTGTAGTCTACCTTCCGCTGCATGGTAATAGGTTTATTTCTATCGTTTGTCTTCGAAACTTCCACGTTTTGAAGACTTCCATAAAAATCGCCTATTCACCCCCCTCTAGTCGATATAACGCACTTTCAATTGGTATCAGAGCAAGGTACTCCCTTGTTCTGTGTGATTCGGTTTAACCACCTGGAGTTTTAGCTATGTCGACTGCAGGGATAATTAAAGTCTCCGCTGCGTGCCCCATCTTCGATGGAACTAAATATCCCTACTGGAAGAATAAGATGCGCATGCATCTTGAAGCCATTGACGTCGACCTATGGTATGTCGTCAAGAACGGCGTTCCCAAGGCTGGAGAAGGTGTCACTACTGCTGACGTCAAGAAGTTCGTTCAACTGGACTCTACTGCCAAGAATATCATCTGTGGTCATCTGACCAAAGGACAGTATGGCCGCGTGAGTGCTTTGGAAACATCTAAGCTAGTCTGGGACTGGCTCTCCAAGGTCAACGAAGGCGTCTCAACCCAGAGAGATCAGAGAATCAGTGTCCTTCGCAACCTCTTCAACCGCTTCAAGAGAAATGACAATGAGAATGTCCAGCTCACGTTTGATCGACTCACTGACATCACAAATGAGCTTCAAGCCCTCGGCGCTACTGAGATCACCAAGCATGAAGTCGTCAAGACACTCCTGAGATCACTTGACAGTTCGTTTGACACCCTAGCCCTGATGATTCAAGAACGTCCTGATTTCAAGACACTCGATCCGTCTGACATACTTGAGAGGCTCAACACACATGAGTTTCAGCTTTCTGAGAAAAGAGATATCTACGGTCCCAACTATGGGCGAACTCGTGCCTTGAAGGCAAAAGCTGTCTCCTCATCTGAAGAAGAATCTGACAGCAGTTCTGATGATCCTGAAGACATTGGAAAGGAACTTGCTATGCTTGTGAAGAAGTTCCAAAAATTCACCAAGAAGAAAGGTTTCAGAAAGTCTTCACGATCAAGCTCAAGGAATGATGAAGCTTCTGCTCATGACTACAAGAAGAAAACATGTCACAAGTGCAAGAAACCTGGCCACTTCATCTCTGAGTGTCCGCAGTGGGACAATGAGAACAAAAAGAAGAAGAAGAGCAAGGAATATGACTCTGACGACAAGAAGAAGAAGAAATACTCAAAGTCTTCTTCCAAGTCTTCCTCAAAGTCTTCATCACACAAGAAGAGCTCATCTGGCAAGGCACGTGCGTTTGTTGGCAAGGAAATGGATTCAGAGGAGGAGTCCGCTTCTGAGGAGGCGGAGGTGGAGTCTGAGGAGGAGTCCGATTCTGGCGTTGCAAGTCTGGCTACAGCATACGTTGCCAAGTCCATCTTCAACACTGAAGACAATGACTTCATCACCGACACCGATGCAAATGACAAGGACTACTCCGCTCCTACCTACTGCTTCATGGCACGCGGTGCCAAGGTAAACACACGCACTACTCACTATCAAACATCTAGTGAAGATGACTCTGATTGTGGTTCAAGACCCAGCTACAAAACACTTGCTAAAATTGCAACTGAACAACAGAAAGCTATGGAACATATTCAAAAACTGTTAGACAAAAGCGATGATCTGTTAGGCGCTGAAATGACTCGATCTGAGTCCTTAATTGAAGACATAAAAAATCTTCACGTTAAGTATGAGGAACTTGAAAGTCGTCATGAAACGCTCTCAACAACTCATGAAAAGCTTTCCTATGATTATCTTCAAAGGAAGCAAGATCTTGAGAAATTGAGAGCGGCTCATGAAGATCTTCAAAAGGAAAACGAGTCACTTCGCGCCGAACAGATCAGTTCCGCTCAGGAAGGATTTGAACCACCATGTCTTAAATGCATTGAGCGTGATAATGCTACTTCTGTTGCTGAATGTTCTACTGCTGCTACTGTTGCAATATCTTCAACTGTTGATGTGGTAACTAACCCCTCTGCTGAGGATACCACTGCTATTGCTGATGAGAATGCTAGGTTGAAGACATTGCTTGAAACAGGGATGTACAAAAGTCTCAAAGGGCATCAGACACTATGTGATGTCCTCAAAAGGCAGATCCTGAACCGAAACCCTAGGAAAGAGGGTGTTGGGTTCGTAAGGAAAATGAATGCTGATGGCTCTTACTGGAAACCTGAGCAGTACCCCAAAACCACATGGGTTGCTGCAAAGGAACCTTCAGCAGATCCATCCACTCTATCTGGCTTCACTTGTGCTAACCCCATTGTCATTGATGAATCCTTTGATGCAAACTATAAACTGTTTAAGAATCAGAATGGTGAAGTGTTTGCCAGGTATATTGGTACTAACTGCAGGAATGGACCGCCTATGAAGAAGATCTGGGTGCCGAAAAGGTGTTCGGAAAATCTTCCTGTGAATGTCATCATGACACCACAAGTGAAGAAGACAAACACCAGACCACAGGCTTCATACGGTCCAAAGGCTTCATACAGACAGAGGACTCACCTGAGTCGCACTAACACAAATGTTTTGCAGGGAAACCATACTCAGGCCTATGAATATGAGCGCGGTTCATCAAACCGCCATGTTCATAAGACCAAGAACTATTCTGCTTATTCTTATGAGTACTATTGTCCACCTGCAAGACTTTTTGCTAGGGCTCCAAAGCCAAAGTTCTCAGATGTTGCACTTAGACTTATTGCTTCTAAGCCACCCTTGAAGATGTGGGTGGCTAAGAAAGCTTAACTCTCTTTTGCAGGGAAGGGTCTTCAGCAGAAAACCAAAATCATCTGACGCTATTGCTGGGGACCTTAAACATCTTGTAGGGCGCAAGATCGAATGCCCGAATGGTCTTATTATGTACTTCGTTCCTGAATCGCTTGCTACTCTCCCTATCAGTCCTAATCTGGATCTAAGCTTTCATAACCCACTGGTTCGTCAAATGTTTTTGCTTCACAATTCTCTTCGTGAAGCCTATCCCCCTAACTGCACTGTAGGGTACGACACCAGCTGCTTCAGAATGGATTATTGATAGTGGGTGTACCAATCACATGACTGGCAAAAGAAGCCTTCTTATGGACTCAACCTTACGTCCATCCGACAAGAGTCACATCACATTTGCTGACACTGGTAAAAGTAAGGTATTGGGTCTAGGTAGAGTTGCAATCTCAAAGGATCAACACATGGATAAAGTCATGCTTGTTGAATCCCTTGGCTTCAACTTAATGTCTGTCTCAATGCTTTGCGATTTAAACATGATCGTAATGTTTGGAAAATATCGTTGCCTTGTTCTAATGGAATCTGACAAGTCTCTAGTGTTTGAAGGGTATCGGAAAGATGATTTGTACGTGGTAGATTTCTCAGCAGGACCACAGCTTGCCGTATGTCTTCTAGCAAAAGCTTCAGAATGCTGGCTCTGGCATCGGAGGCTAGGGCATGCTGGCATGAGGAACCTCCACACCCTTGCAAAGAAGAAGCATGTCATAGGCATCGAGGGCGTCAAGTTCAAGAAAGATCACTTATGCGGTGCCTGTGAAGCAGGAAAGATGACGAGGGCCAAACATCCCTCGAAGACAATCATGACAACAACTCGACCCTTCGAACTGCTCCACATGGATCTTTTCGGTCCCACTCATTACTCAACTCTTACTACTACTGCTTGTCTCTATGGCTTTGTCATTGTTGATGATTATTCTAGATATACTTGGGTGCACATAATCCTCTACAAGACTGAAGTGCAGGATGTCTTCAGACGCTTCGCCAATCGAGCAATGAACAACTATGGCGCCAAGATAAAGCACATCAGAAGTGACAATGGCACTGAATTCAAGAACACTGGCCTTGATACATATCTTGATACTTTGGGCATCACACATGAATTCTCAGCCCCGTACACGCCACAGCAGAATGGCGTCGTCGAACGCAAGAACAGAACACTCATTGAGATGGCCCGAACGATGCTTGATGAATACAAGACTCCAAGAAAATTCTGGCCTGAAGCCATTGATACTGCATGCCATACAATCAATCGTGTTTATCTTCACAAGCTTCTGAACAAGACATCTTATGAGCTCCTTACTGGCAAGAAGCCAAATGTCAGTTACTTCAGAGTATTTGGCGCCAGGTGCTGGATCAAGGATCCACATCACACTTCAAAATTTGCACCAAAACCACATGAGGGTTTTATGCTTGGATATGGAAAGGATTCGCACTCCTACAGAGTCTTCAATCTCTTTCATTATAAAGTGGTTGAAACAGTGGATGTGCGGTTTGATGAGACTAACGGTTCACAAAGAGAGCACCTGCCAAATGTGCTAGATGAAGTTCCATCCAGTGAATCAATCAAACTAATGGGAACTGGAGAAATCATACCCTCTGAAGCTCAACCTGAAGAGGAACTTATCATCTCCGCACCTGATCAACCTGAAGACAATGCTCAGCCTGAAGACAATCCCTCTAACAATGACAATGATCAACAAGAGCAAAATCTTCGCCCTGTACATCCTCGTGTTGCCAATGAAGTGCAGATTGAGAGAATAATTGATAGCATCAATGCACCCGGTCCGCTCTCACTCGTTCAAGGGCAACACAACTAGCAAATTTCTGTGGGCACTTCGCATTCGTCTCAATAACAGAACCCAAGAAAGTTGAAGAAGCCTTCATGGAACCTGAATGGATTCAAGCTATGCAAGAAGAGCTTCAACAGTTTGAGCTGAATAATGTATGGGAACTGGTTAAGCGTCCTGATCCTCGGAAGCACAATATAATAGGCACCAAATGGATATACCGCAACAAGCAAGATGAGCATGGTCAAGTTGTCAGAAACAAAGCTCGTCTCGTTGCTCAAGGATATACTCAAGTGGAAGGAATTGACTTCGATGAAACATTTGCTCCTGTGGCTCGACTTGAAGCCATACGCATACTGCTGGCCTATGCAAATCATCATAACATACTTCTATATCAAATGGATGTGAAGAGCGCTTTTCTCAATGGCAAGATTGAAGAAGAAGTGTATGTTGCACAACCGCCTGGCTTTGAAGATCCAAAACATCCTGACATGGTATACAAGCTCAACAAGGCACTGTATGGCCTCAAACAAGCCCCTCGGGCTTGGTATGACACACTCAAATACTTCCTGAAGAGCAAAGGCTTCATACCTGGTTCCCTCGACCCCACTCTCTTCACGAAGACATATGATGGTGAACTGTTTGTGTGCCAAATATATGTGGATGACATTATCTTCGGCTGCACCAATCAGAAGTACAGTGAAGAGTTTGGATATATGATGCAAGAGCAATATTAGATGTCCATGATGGGAGAGCTGAAGTTCTTCCTCGGTCTTCAAATACGACAGCAACGCAACGGCATCTTCATATCTCAAGAGAAGTATCTCAAATATTGCCTGAAGAAGTTCGGTATGCAAGACTGCAAAGGCTTCACGACGCCAATGCTAGCCAAACATCATCTGGGTCCCGACGACAATGGTAAAGAGTTCGATCAAAAGGTATACCGCTCCATGATTGGTTCTTTACTTTATCTATGTGCATCTAGGCCAGATATTATGCTTAGTGTTTGCATGTGTGCTCGATTCCAAGCGACACCAAAGGAGTCGCATCACTTAGCTGTGAAGCGAATTCTTCGATATTTGGCTCACACCCCAACTCTAGGATTATGGTATCCAAAGGGCTCAGAGTTTGATCTGGTTGGATTCTCGGATGCTGATTATGCTGGTGACAAGGTTGATCACAAGTCTACATCAGGCACATGTCATTTTCTGGGACGATCACTTGTATGTTGGTCTTCAAAGAAGCAGAACTGTGTATCACTCTCCACTGTTGAATCTAAGTACATTGCTACTAGATCTTGCTGCGCTCAGCTTCTGTGGATGAAGCAAACACTCAAAGACTATGGCATCCATCTGAAGCAAGTGCCACTCTACTGCGACAATGAAAGCGCCATCAAGATTGCCAACAACCCAGTTCAGCACTCGAAGACAAAGCACATTGAGATTCGTCATCACTTTCTCAGAGATCATGTTGTGAAGGAAGACATTGATATCATACACGTCAACACTGAAGAGCAATTGGCTGATATCTTCACCAAGCCCTTGGATGAGAAGAGATTTTGCAAGTTACGGTGTGAGCTAAATATCTTGGAATCCTCAAATGTCCTGTGATCAGGCACACATCCTAACACTTATGCATATTGATGACTTAGATGTGCAACACACGAAGTAAAGTATATCTTCAATCAATGAAGACATACATTCTAAGTGTGAATACATTAATGTGGAATTTGACTTCGGAGCGCCACGATAATTGTGCGCCGTGTCTGGGTCTAATACTTCCTATACGGTGGGTAACGCCACCACCAAAGGTTCTGTTTGAAGTGTTTCACTCATGGCGTTACATTTGCTATGTCTTCACATTTGGTTTGGCCTCAATCTCAACATGTCTTCATGATTATCTTCACTATGTTGATTATATATATATACTAGTGTTCTGTCCTCTACATCATTCACTTATAGCTATGTCTTCTTGTTGAATCTTTTCAACTAAGTGAATGTGATCGGACCCTAACCTCTCTATGCTTTCTATCTCAAACTCTATCTCTCCAAATCATATGCATTCTTTTGAAACTGTCAAATGTCTTCTCTGCGTCCTTGTCAGCAGAAGATACAGAGACAAACATTAAGTCCGCTTTCAATGCTAATTCCCTCACCTGAAACCCGGAGAAGTGGGAACGACCACCCGACAATCCAGGCGTGCGTGGGACGTGGAACAACCTCCGATATGCTGCATGATGGCCACATGTTCCTCAGATGTGAATCGCCAGGGGCACCTATGTAATAACACTGAGCCACCCCTGTCCCTATAAATACACGCCTCACCATAGTCATTATCTCTTCTTCCACTCTCGCACGAACCCTAGCGCCACCGCTAGCCCTCGACGACGCCGGCGACGAAGCACTTAGCTGCCGCAACCTCTCCGACGCCGTCTTCACGCCGACCGCGGACATCGTCTTCTTCGCCGTCGCCGTAGGTGTCCTCCGTTGCCAAGTTAGGGCACAAACGATCGAACTGCTTAGCCTCCTCTTCCACTCCGTCTAGCAGTTCCTTGTGTGGTAAATAAAACTTCCTTTTTACGGCCCCTTTGATCCTACAAATTCGTCACTTTCTACCACAAGTAGTTTCTGTTCACACAAGTTGGATCTATTTCATACTCCATCTCATAATATACCTAGTATATTCACTCATGCTTCACAAAGTAGTTAGATTCCTCGCTTGTACTGATCCATGGATTCGTACAAATCTGGAACCAACTCCTTATCTATGAGTGAATGTCTTCGCACGATGAGGTCAATGTCTTCTAAACTGATTTATCTTCAAAATCTTCTGAGAATGCATATGACCTCTTCCCCTTCCCTCGCACCTTAATGCTGTCACAGGTACATGTCCGTGGTAGAATCCCTTGGTTCTCATAGTCTGCATTCATTTGTAGAATTCTTACAGTATCACATAAATTCTCCCGAAGCCAGTTCCTGTTTGTCCAGCAAGCGAAAGCCTTTGAAGCCTTTGAACGTATGAAGCCATTCAGTTTAAAGTTCATGGCTTCAGAGAAATCTGCAAGGAAGGGAGGCAGACAGCGTCGTGGGGGAACATCAAGAGATTTGCCTAATGACCTCTCAGAGCTTTACAAGACAGATCCTGAAGAGGATTATAATCAGCGCAAGACCCGAATCCAGTGGATTCGAAGATATTGGGCAGAACAATGGTACAAATATAGATTCGTGACCAAGGAATATGCTGAGAAGAGTGCTATCAAAAGTCCTTGGGGTGATATTCTCTTCCGAGGCCTTCCACCCAAGAACGAAGCTGAAGCTATTGCTCAGGGTTTCTATCCGTGTATGGTCTGTGGACCTCAGCCTGAAGATGCCGACCCATCATCATTGCTATGGTGTTGTGACGATAATCTCTTCAAGCGCAACTTTCAGCACGCAAAGGCATCGGCCAAGGAAAACAAGAAGCCATTGGGATTAGACTTCAACCCTGGTCCTTCTGCTCCCCGGGCTGACGGCACACGTGATGCAGAACCCAATATCATCGGTCCTTTCTACAACTTGAAGGTCTGATCACTCATATCGTGGTTCAAGGGACAGCCGTGAATGAGCCTGCAGATGACGCTGAATCAGATGAAGCGCCTGCAGCGCCGAAGCCAAAGAAACTGAAGCAGCCTAAAGCTTCAAAGCCTGCCTCTGCACCAAAGATCTCACGGGCAAAGCCACTGGCTACTGCACCTCCTGAAGACAGTGTGCAGTCTGAAGATTTGTCACGCATCTCCAAGCCCCAGAAAGTCAAGATGTCTCTGCCACACACCGTGCAAGTACTGACAGCTGCTGCTATTCTGCGCAACGATGCCATCGATCTGTCCAGTGATGAAGATCTTGCAGATGACGCTCTTGAGCAACTGATCAAGAGCAAAGAAGAAGCAGAAATCTTCAATGATCTGCCTCTCTTTGACGTGGCAATCATCCACAACTTCATTGATGAGTGGTTTGACATGCCCAACCTCAGCTTCGAAGATCTGCAACTTCCAATTGGCCTCAGTGTCACCTTCCATGGCGCCATTGCTTCAGAGTTAGCTATCGCCCAGCACATTGTCGAACTGAAGCAAAAGATTGACTATGAAAAAGCTCAGTTCAAGAATCATATGGCCAAGCTCAGCATGCAAGAGGTCAAGAACTTCAAGATCATGCTGCACGAGCTTAAAGAAGCCTTTCTCAAGAAGCGTGAAGAAGCTCAAGGTTCTCGTGAGCGCATGAAGAGCCTGGCTGACAAGTGTGTGCAAGGCTACAACGAGGCTGAGAAGCGCAAGGCCCTTGGGCGTCCGGGCATTGATCCCAGGATGGTTGCTAAGCAGAAGAAGAAGCCCACTGTGGCCGAACCCAACGCACCAAGGCAGGAAGCAGATCCCACTGTCTTCCCAACTAGCATGACCGGCTCGAAGCCAAAGGCAAGGTCAACCGCTTTAGAACTGAAGAAGACGAGGACTGCTGAGGCTGAAGCCAGAAAGAGAAAACATCATGAAGCCTCTGCTGCTGCTCCCTCCAAGAAGAAGCGGAAGACCAAGAAGGAACAGGCTGCTCCCACAGAGCCCTTAATTGTTGAACCCATCTCCATGGTTTGCCCAGCCACTGCACATCAAGAGCGCCAACTGACTGTCCATGAGCCTGCTTTCACAGAGCCTCATGAAGCTAAAGACTTTCCAGCAGCTGATCCCACCGCTGCTGAAGACATTGGTCACCATGACCATGTTGAAGATGATGCAGTTCTTCCTTAGATCGAGCACCAAAAGGTATCATCGCATGTGCTAACGCACAACAAACTCATTAGCATTGGTCTTCCTCTGACGCCAATTGCTCAGGATGCATCATGGGCTGATCACCCACAAGCACAAGAGGAAGATGACTTTGAGGCCCAGCCAACTCCAACTCCACAGGCGTCGCCAGCGTTACGCAGGCTTCGCAAAGGACCAAGGCCTCCAGTCTCCGAGTCTGAAGCTAAAGCTGCTGAAGACATTCCGGCTGCATCAGCCGATGAAGAAGAAACCCCAAGAGTTGCTACACCCCTGTCTCACCAAGAAGCTGTTCTCGAGGAGAACGTGACTGTGACCGACCCTCTAGCTCATCAAGTGGAGGTTGAGAATCGTGAGGCTGCCACCGACGCCACTGACGCTGTCATGGCTGAAGCCAATGAGGAGCCTACACCAACAAAAGCACCAGAAGTCAGCAAAGCCACTGATACTACTGCTTCTGTTCCTGCACCTGCTGTTGGTCCTCAGTTTGACTATCATGTTGAGCACAGGCCTCAGGTACAGAAGCCAATTCCAAGATTTCCCAGGTTTCCAGGTCCTGCATCAGCACCTGGATCCTTCAATGTCAATGGCTTCAAAGCAGACAACACTTTCTTCAATAGCTCCAAGAACCCCTACTCAAGGGAAAGAATATCTTATGATCGGTTCTGGAGCTATCCGCAGTGAAGCTATTACTCCTGCATTCTGTACAATCAAGGTCGCATCTTCCCACATAAGCGTCTTGACATTGAAGCAATAGCTGGTCTCCCTGTCTGGAAGAAGCTCTGGATTGCTTCAAAGAGGTCGGATTGTTGCCGTTTGTCACCGACCAAGAGCACTCGAATGAAGAGTTGTTGCTCCAATTCTATGCCACACTTCACATCCGTGGGTACAACATAGATCCGAAGACTTGGGTCCTGGAGTGGATGACAGGAAATGTTCATCATGAAGCCAAAGCCTTTGATATCATTGAGCTCACTGGTTTGCCCACTCCTGGCGATCTCTACGAACCTGGCTGTCGGCTTCATAGTGAAGGTATGGAGAGCATCTTTCAGAAGCCTGAACCAAACATGAGTCAGATGCTCAATATGATGAAGCCATTGCCACAAGATGTTGCATATCCTAAGGAGTTCTTTATTGAAGACCTTGAGTATCTTCCAAGGACCATTTATCACATCATAAGGCGAACTCTCTGGCCCATCAAAGGACATTCTCCACATGCCAAGATGGAAGGTGCAATGAAGACTTTGGTCTTCTATATTCTTCATGGCAAATGCTTCAATGCACAGGACTTCTTCATCCGCCAACTTGCTGCATCAGGCTCTGATATTTTTGTCTTGAAGTTCTATGCTCCATGGATAATGCGGCTAATTAAACTCCACTCCGCTATCTCATATCAGCCATCTGCTCGCAATCATCGGATCTTTCTGCCTGATGTGGATATGTCTGTTGAAGCCATTTATCCTGAGCCTGCCAAGGAACCACTTAGTCTTCAGAATGCTGAGCATCAAAGTTTTTCTCAGAACATTGAAGGAGTTGAAGCAGTAACTCGTGTTTATCCTTTGGCTGGAACTACACGTGCACCACATCCTGCCCTTACTGAAGCCACAGATAGCACAATTGCCCAACGACCCAAGAAGCGCACTCATGTTCTCAATGACCGAGAGCTTCTGGTGGCTCTTCATCAGAAACAGGATAGGCATCATGACTGGCTGAAGCGCCAAATGCAAAGCCTCTTGGTGGATGTCAACCGTATTCGCAATCTTGCCACCAAGAATGCCTTTGTTGCACATGAAACCTCTCGCCGCACATGGAAATGGCTGACGCTTATGTGCTCTGAAGATGATCTTCAAGAGGATGGCTTCTCTGAATGCTTCAAGTTTGACTCCACACCTCCTCGAAGGGCAGTGCTGCGACGAACTCCATCTCTTGAAGACTCTGAGTTCTCTTCCTCTGCTGCAACTGTGAATGCCAGAGTGATCGAGGACGAAGACGATGCTACTTCACCGCCACCTCCTTTAGCACGCTTCAACACTGCTCCAAGTTCTTCTGCACCACCGAACACCACCGACGACCCTGCTGCTTCACCTACTCTTCATGGGAACGAGTAGATGCTCTATGTCTTCAAACCTTTTTGGTCCTTACTGACAAAAGGGGGAGAAGCATATGAGTTTGATAGTCTTCAAGTGGGTCCACATGGGCGGTTGCTTTATATTTTGCCTCGTGTTTACAACTCTCGTTTTGATACATTTGGTTCTTTGAGTTGTAACACCTAAACTCGATGGTCGTCTGCTACTTATTTGCTACTTCGTGATGCAACGATAAATTCCGCATGTGCGACGATAAATTCCGCACTTAGATCATTTTGCAGACGTCCATTTTCCATTATGCATGTCATTATCTTCACATACCTACTCATGCATAATGAATTGTCATCATAAGTTGAAGAGGATCTCCACGAGTACAACCTGCCATGTGCATTTGCATTCCAAAAGCAAATTACTTATATGCACATCTTCAGGGGGAGCCCTTGCAACTAATGAAGACAATTCCTTTACAATTTCACATATTATATACCCCGTTGAAAACTTCAACTAGTTTGTCATCAATCACCAAAAAGGGGGAGATTGTAAGTGCATCTAGTGCCACCCCTAGTTGGTTTTGGAGTATTGACGACAAACCTAGTTGAGGGACTAATGTGTTTGTGAGAATTGCAGGATAACACAGGTAGAAGTCTCTCATTGATTCGGTTTTCCTACCAGAGATTACCCCTAAAAATGTATGAAGACATTGATGTCAAAGGTGGTATATGAAGATATTCTCATTGAAGACTATGACAAGAGAAGACATCGCATGAAGCCTATGGAGCTCGAAGACTCAGATCTTTCATAGTTCCTTTTTCTTCTTTATTGAGTCATAGGAACCACCGTACTGTTAAGTGGGGTCCAAGAGAACCAGTCAGAATGACTGAAGTGATGATTAACCAAAACCTATGTCTTCGAGTGAAGACTATGAGAGCGAATCTTGTCCAGAGTCGGACAAGTCAGCTTTGCTTGTAGCCCAAGTAAAGTTGCCGTGTGAGTTTGAAATCTGACCGTTGGAACACGTGTCAGTTCCTTAGTGACCCAGGGTCATTTTGGACAAATCAGGCCGGGTTGCCTAGTGGCTATAAATAGCCCACCCCCTACAACCATAAACGGTTGGCTGCTCAGAGTTAGAGTACGGCTTTTGTCATTTGAGAGGAACCCACCTCAAAGCCTTTGAGAGAGAATTCCTTGCGAGGATAAAGCCCTAACCACCCAGAGCCAAAGAGTGTTAAGCATCACTTAAGTCTACTTGTCTGTGTGATCTGAAGACTTATTACACTTGAGGACTGTGAATCCTCCAGCCGGTTAGGCATCGCGTTCTGAGCATCCAAGAGTCACTGTGGATCGCCGGTGAACGAAGTCTGTGAAGGTTTGGGAGTCTACCTTGAATACTTACCAGAGTGATTGGGCGAGGTCTGTGTGACCTTAGCTCAAGGGGAATACGGTGAGGACTAGGTGTCCTGAGCTGCGTGTTCAGGACTGGGTGTCCGGGACTGTGTGTCCTCAGGTTTAAATACCTAGCCTCCCTAACCAGACGTACAGTTGTCACAGCAACTGGAACTGGTCCAACAAATCATTGTCTTCAACGAGTCACTGATTTTATCCTTCCCTTCCCATTACTTACTGTTGGTCCTTGTGAAGTCATTGTATGATTGCACTATCTTTTGTCTTCACTGAGTGACTGCGTGTTCTGTTTGGCTTCATAATATCTTCCTACCTGATCCTTACTACGTTGCTGCTATTAGTCATTGTGCTTTCACTTCATTGGATACTTGACTATGGTTTGCCTAGTGTAGTCTACCTTCCGCTGCATGGTAATAGGTTTATTTCTATCGTTTGTCTTCGAAACTTCCATGTTTTGAAGAATTTCAAAAATCGCCTATTCACCCCCCCTCTAGTCGATATAACGCACTTTCAACAATACCAATGCACAGCCTTAGAGCATGTTGGATACTCCGGCAGGTGGCCAAAAGTGGTGAGGATCTTCTTCTCCCAAATACCACAGAGCACCATCCCGTGGATAACAATACTGTGTTAACAGTGTTTGAGACCTTCGCGTCAAATAATAGGCGCAAGCAAACACTCCGCAGCATGGCCGAAATCTGCCACGTAGCAGCAATAAATCCATGGAGTGACACGACTATTACCTTCAATGCCAGTGATGAACCTAAATTCCGAACAGCCCGAGCACCAGCCGCACTGGTCCTCAGTCCAATCGTAGACGGCTTTCGACTCACCAAAGTACTCATGGACGGCGGCAGTGGATTAAACCTCATCTACGAGGAAACTCTTCAAAAGATGGAAATAGACTAGAACCGCATTGAGCAAAGTAGCACAACCTTTAGAGGAACCATCCCCAGTCGGGAAGCACGTTGTGCTGGGAAAATCACACTAGATGTGGTATTCGGCACGCCGGACAATTACAGGTCCAAAGAAATTACATTCCAAGTGGCCCCGTTCAGCAGTGGCTATCACGCTCTTTTAGGACGGGAGGCGTTCACAATCTTCCAAGCCGTACCCCATTACAGGTACATGAAGCTCAAAATGACTAGGCCCAACGGAATCATCACTCTCGCCAGCGATCCGGACATAGCACTCCGCGCCGAAAACAAAACAGCCGCACTAGCCCTCGAGGCATTATCTGAAGCCCTCTCGGCCGAGGAATTAACCATGCTACGCTCCACAGTGGACAGGGACGACGTGATACTTGACAAGAGATCCAAGTCCACCTCTTTTAAACCAGCGGATGAAATAGTCAAATTCCAAGTCCACCCAACGGACCCTACAAAAACAGCCTCCATCGGGGCACAGTTAAACCCCGCTATGGACGCTTGATACGTCTCCAACGTATCTATAATTTTTGATTGCTCCATGCTATATTATCTACTGTTTTGGACTATATTGGGCTTTATTTTCCACTTTTATATTATTTTTGGGACTAACCTATTAACCGGAGGCCCGGCCCAGAATTGTTGTTTCTTGCCTATTTCAGTGTTTCGGAGAAACAGAATATCAAACGGAGTCCAAACGGAATAAAACCTTCGGGAACGTGATTTTCTCACCGAACGTGATCCAGGAGACCTGGACCCTACTCCAAGGAGTCAAAGAGGCGGTCACGAGGGTGGGGGCACCCCCCCTAGGGCGCGCCCCCTGCCTCGTGGGCCCCTCGATGCTCCACTGACGTACCCCTTCCTCCTATATATACCTACGTACCCCCAAACGAACAGATACGGAGCCAAAAACCTAATTCCACCGCCGCAACTTTCTGTATCCACGAGATCCCATCTTGGGGCCTGTTCCGGAGCTCCGCCGGAGAGGGCCGTCATCACGGAGGGCTTCTACATCATCATAGCCTCTCCGATGAAGTGTGAGTAGTTTACCTCAGACCTTCGGGTCCATAGTTAGTAGCTAGATGGCTTCTTATCTCTTTTTGGATCTCAATACAAAGTTCTCCCCCTCTCTTGTGGAGATCTATTCGATGTAATCTTCTTCTTTTTGCGGTGTGTTTGTTGAGACCGATGAATTGTGGGTTTATGATCAAGTCTATCTATGAATAATATTTGAATCTTCTCTGAATTCTTTTATGTATGATTGGTTATCTTTGCAAGTCTCTTTGAATTATCCATTTGGTTTGGCCAACTAGATTGGTAGTTCTTTCCATGGGAGAAGTGCTTAGCTTTGGGTTTGATCTTGCGGTGTCCTTTCCCAGTGACAGAAGGGGCAGCAAGGCACGTATTGTATCATTGCCATCGAGGATAACAAGATGGGGTTTATTTCATATTGCATGAATTTATCTCTCTACATCATGTCATCTTGCTTAAGGCGTTACTCTATTTTTAACTTAATACTCTAGATGCATGTTGGATAGCGGTCGATGAGTGGAGTAATAATAGTAGATGCAAAATCGTTTCGGTCTACTTGTCACGGACGTGATGCCTATATACATGATCATGCCTAGATATTCTCATAACTATGCTCAATTCTGTCAATTGCTCAACAGTAATTTGTTCACCCACCGTAGAATACTTATGCTCTTGAGAGAAGCCACTAGTGAAACCTATGGCCCCCGGGTCTATTCTCATGATATTAATCTCCATCACTTTAATCTTGCTTTGCTTTTTACTTTTCCTTTTACTTTTTACTTTGCATCTCTATACCAAAAATACCAAAAATATTATATCTATGAGATCTCACTCTTGTAAGTGACCGTGAAGGGATTGACAACCCCTAATCGCGTTGGTTGCGAGTACTATCGTTTTGTGCAGGTACGAGGGACTTGAGCGTGGCCTCCTACTAGATTGATACCTTGGTTCTCAAAAACTGAGGGAAATACTTACGCTACTCTGCTGCATCATCCCTTCCTCTTTGGGGAAATCCAACGCAAGCTCAAGAGGTAGCAAGAAGGATTTCTGGCGCCGTTGCCAGGGAGTCTACGGAAAAAGTCAACATACCAAGTACCCATCACAATCCCTATCTCTCGCATTACATTATTTGCCATTGGCCTCTCGTTTTCCTCTCCCCACTTCACCCTTGCCGTTTTATTCACCCTCTCTCTCTCTATCCTCCCTCTCTTTCTCTATTTACCTCTTTTTGCCCATTTCTTGTTTGCTCGTATGGTTGGAATAGTTGTTTATTTATTACTAAACAAAGAACTTAAGATCTATGGATCCTCATCCGCTTGCCAATCTTTTTAAGGGATCCAATTATGATGAACCAATTCCTAGTGATTTGGATGCACTAGATTATCTTTATAAGCTTTTGCCTGAAATCCGTAAATCTAAAAATCGTGATGAAGTGCTTTATGAAGTGACTCATGATAGATCTTTGAATAAAAAGCATGATTGCAATGACTTTATTATAAATTCTCTTGATGTCAATTGTGCTAATAAGATGCAAAACCCTAAGCTTGGGGATGCTAGTTTTGCTATGTCTACTACTTGTTGCAATGATTATGATTGGGGTGATTCTTCTTATGATCTTGAAAATTTATTTAAACCCCATGATGAATATGAGATTGATAATAGTGTTTGAAATAATATTGAAAGTGGTTTTGGAAGAATGTCAACTTTAGATCCCACATAAGTAGAGAATGTTCAATCTTATGAAGTTTTTGATAAAAGTGCGTTTGGGAAGGTCATGACTTTAGTTAATGTTAATCCCACTATTTCGGAAAAGTGCCAACTTTGCATGCATGTGGATCATGTTGAGAATATTTTATGTGATAGCTATATTGTTGAAGTTTCTTATGATCCTACATGTAATTACTCTGAGAGAGGAAAATATGGTTGTAGAAATTTTCATGTTACTAAATTACCTCTCGTTATGTTGAGATTGCTATTGTTTCTTTCCTCTTCCTTGCATATGCTAGTTTTTGCTTGCCTTGATAATTTGTTTGCCTATAAGATGCCTATGCATAGGAAGTATGTTAGACTTAGATGTGTTTGTCACATGCTTTATGATGCTCCTTTTGTGCTTCAATTCTTGTCTTTCATGTGAGCATCACTAAAATTATCAATGCCTAGCTATAAGGCTTTAAAGAAAAGCGCTTATTGGGAGACAACCCAATATTTTTCCTTGATGTTATTTAATAAATAAATTATTTAGCCTCTGTTCTGTTTGTGTTTTTTGTGTTTAATTAGTGTTTGTGCCAAGTAGAACCGTTGGGAAGACTTGGGGAAAGTCTTGTTGAACTTGCTGTAAAAAACAGAAACTTTAGCACTCACGAGAACTGCTGCCATTTTTATTTGGAGAGCGATATTTAGTTAATTCTTTTTTAATATGATTAATAGATAAATTCCTCATGTCCAGAAATTTATTTTAGAATTTGTGGGGTTCCAGATCTTGCGCTAGCTACAGATTACTACAGACTGTTCTGTTTTTGACAGATTCTGTTTTTCGTGTGTTGTTTGCTTATTTTGATGAATCTATGGTTAGTAAAATAGTTTATAATACATAGAGAAGTTGGAGTACAGTAGGTTTAACACCAATATAAATAAATAATGAGTTCATTACAGTACATTGAAGTTGTCTTTTGTTTTCTTTCGCTAAGGGAGCTCACGAGTTTTCTACTTTAAGTTTTGTGTTGTGAAGTTTTCAAGTTTTGGGTGAATTCTTGCGATGGATTATGGAACCAGGAGTGGCAAGAGCCTAAGATTTTGGATGCCCATGGCACCCCCAAGATAATCCAAGGACACCAAAAAGTCAAAGCTTCGGGATGCCCCGGAAGGCATCCCCTCTTTCGTCCACTTCCATCGGTAATTTACTTGGAGCTATATTTTCATTCACCAACATGATATGTGTTTTGCATGGAGCGTCTTGTATTATTTGTGTCTTTGTGTTTTAGTGCGCCACAATCATCCTTGCTGTACACACCTTTTGAGAGAGCCATACATGAATTAGAATTTGATAGAATACTCTATGTGCTTCACTTATATCTTTTGAGCATTATAATTTTGCTCTATGTGCTTCACTTATATCTTTTGAGCTATGTAGTTTTTCTCTATGTGCTTCACTTATATCTTTTGAGCTATGTAATTTTGCTCTATGTGCTTCACTTATATCTTTTGAGCATTATAATTTTTCTCTATGTGCTTCACTTATATCTTTTGAGCGTTATAATTTTGCTCTATGTGCTTCACTTAGATCTTTTAGAGCACGGTGGTGGATTTGTTTTAAAGAAACCATTGATCTCTCATGATTCACTTAAATCATTTTGAGAGTCTTAATAGCATGGTAATTTGCTTAATAATAATATGCTTGGTATTCAAGATTTGTGAAATTTTCTTTTGAGTGTGTTGAATACTAAGAAAAGATTGAAGCATGATAATTGTTTTGAGATATGGAGGTGATAATATTAAAGTCATGCTAGTTGAGTAGTTATGAATTTAAAGAATACTTGTGTTAAAGTTTATGATTCCCGTAGCATGCACGTATGGTGAACCATTATGTGATGAAGTCGGAGCATGATTTATTTATTGATTGTCTTCCTTATGAGTGGCGGTCGGGGACGAGCGATGGTCTTTTCCTACCAATCTATCCCCCTAGGAGCATGCGCGTAATACTTTGCTTTGATAACTTCTAGATTTTTGCAATAAGTATATGAGTTCTTTATGACTAATGTTGAGTCCATGGATTATATGCACTTTTTCCCATCCTTCCACCTTTGCTAGCCTCTCTAATACCGCGCACCCTTCGCCGGTATCGTACACCTACCATATACCTTCCTCAAAACAGCCACCATAACTACCTATTATGGCATTTCCATAGCCATTCCGAGATATATTGGCATGCAACTTTCCACCGTTCCGTTTATTATGACACACTCCATCATTGTCATATTGCATATCCCGGTACACCGCCGGAGGCATTCATATAGAGTCATATTTTGTTCTAAGTATCGAGTTGTAATTGTTGAGTTGTAAGAAAAATAAAAGTGTGATGATCATCATTATTAGAGCATTGTCCCAGTGAGGAAAGGATGATGGAGACTATGATTCCCCCACAAGTCGGGATGAGACTCCGTACGAAAAATAAAAGAGGCCAAAGAAGCCCAAAAAAAGAGAAAAAAAAGAGGCCATAAAAAAAGAGAAAAGGTCCAAATAAAAAAACGAGAGAAAAAGAGAGAAGGGACAATGTTACTATCCTTTTACCACACTTGTGCTTCAAAGTAGCACCATGATCTTCATAGTAGAGAGTCTCTCATGTTATCACTTTCATATACTAGTGGGAATTTTACATTATAGAACTCGGCTTGTATATTCCAATGATGGGCTTCCTCAAAATGCCCTAGGTCTTCTTGAGAAAGCAAGTTGGATGCACACCCACTTAGTTTCTTTTGATGAGCTTTCATATACTTACAGCTCTAGTGCATCCGTTGCATGGCAATCCCTACTCACTCACATTGATATCTATTGATGGGCATCTCCATAGCCCATTGATACGCCTAGTTGATGTGAGACAATCTTCCCCTCTTTTTGTCTTCTCCACAACCACCATTCTATTCCACCTATAGTGCAATATCCATGGCTCGCGCTCATGTATTGCGTGAAGATTGAAAAAGTTTTGAAAAAGTTAGAGTATGAAAAAATTGCTTGGCTTGTCATCGGGGTTGTGCATGATTTAAATACTTTGTGTGGTGAAGATAGAGCATAGCCAGACTATATGATTTTGTAGGGATAACTTTCTTTGGCCATATTATTTTGAGAAGACATAATTGCTTTGTTAGTATGCTTGAAGTATTATTATTTTTATGTCAATATAAACTTTTGTCTTGAATCTTTCGAATCTGAATATTCATATCACAATTAAGAAGATTTACATTGAAATTATGCCAAGTAGCACTCCGCATCAAAAATTCTCTTTTTATCATTTACCTACTCGAGGACGAGCAGGAATTAAGCTTGGGGATGCCTGATACGTCTCCAACGTATCTATAATTTTTGATTGCTCCATGCTATATTATCTACTGTTTTGGACTATATTGGGCTCTATTTTCCACTTTTATATTATTTTTGGGACTAACCTATTAACCGGAGGCCCAGCCAAGAATTGCTATCTTTTTGCCTATTTTAGTGTTTCGGAGAAACAGAATATCAAACGGAGTCCAAACGGAATAAAATCTTTGGGAACGTGATTTTCTCACCGAACGTGATCCAGGAGACTTGGACCCTACTCCAAGGAGTCAAAGAGGCGGTCACGAGGGTGGGGCGCCCCCCTAGAGCACGCCTCCCTGCATCGTGGGCCCCTCGGTGCTCCACCGACGTACTCCTTCCTCCTATATATACCTACGTACCCCCAAACGAACAGATATGGAGCCAAAAACCTAATTCCACCGCCGCAACTTTCTGTATCCATGAGATCCCATCTTGGGGCCTGTTTCGGAGCTCCGCCGGAGAGGGCCGTCATCACGGAGGGCTTCTACATCATCATAGCCTCTTCGATGAAGTGTGAGTAGTTTACCTCAGACCTTCGGGTCCATAGTTAGTAGCTAGATGGCTTCTTCTCTCTTTTTGGATCTCAATACAAAGTTCTCCCCCTCTCTCGTGGAGATCTATTCGATGTAATCTTCTTCTTTTTGTGGTGTGTTTGTTGAGACCGATGAATTATGGGTTTATGATCAAGTCTATCTATGAATAATATTTGAATCTTCTCTGAATTCTTTTATGTATGATTGGTTATCTTTGAAAGTCTCTTCAAATTATACGTTTGGTTTGGACAACTAGATTGGTAGTTCTTGCCATGGGAGAAGTGCTTAGCTTTGGGTTCGATCTTGCGGTGTCCTTTCCCAGTGACAGAAGGGGCAGCAAGGCACGTATTGTATCGTTGCCATCGAGGATAACAAGATGGGGTTTATTTCATATTGCATGAATTTATCTCTCTACATCATGTCATCTTGCTTAAGACGTTACTCTATTTTTAACTTAATACTCTAGATGCATCCTTGATAGTGGTCGATGAGTGGAGTAATAGTAGTAGATGCAGAATCGTTTCGGTCTACTTGTCATGGACGTGATGCCTATATACATGATCATGCCTAGATATTCTCATAACTATGCTCAATTCTGTCAATTGCTCAACAGTAATTTGTTCACCCACCGTAGAATACTTATGCTCTTGAGAGAAGCCACTAGTGAAACCTATAGTGAAGCCACTATCTCCATCACTTTAATCTTGCTTTGCTTTTTACTTTGCCTTTTACTTTTTACTTTGCATCTCTATACCAAAAATACCAAAAATATTATATCTATCAGATCTCACTCTCGTAAGTGACCGTGAAGGGATTGACAACCCCTAATCGCGTTGGTTGCGAGTAGCTATCGTTTTGTGCAGGTATGAGGGACTTGAGCGTGGCCTCCTACTGGATTGATACCTTGGTTCTCAAAAACTGAGGGAAATACTTATGCTACTTTGATGCATCATCCCTTCCTCTTCGGGGAAATCCAACGCAAGCTCAAGAGGTAGAAACGCCGCACTACGAGAGTTCCTGCGCGAGAACTGGGACATATTTGCCTGGCATCCCTCAGACATGCCAGGAATCCCACGCAGGCTAGCCGAGCATAGCCTCAATATCCTAAAGGGATTCAAGTCGGTCAAGCAAGCTCTTCGGCGTTTCTCCGAACCTAAGAGACAGGCCATGGGAGAAGAACTAGCCAAGTTATTGGAGGCCGGATTCATCAGAGAAATAAAACACCCGGACTTGGTAGCAAACCTGGTGATGGTACCAAAGAAGGACAAATCCTGGCGCCTTTGTGTCGATTTCAAAGACCTCAATAAAGCTTGCCCAAAGGATCCCTTCCCCCTCCCATGCATCGATCAAATCATTGATGCTACCGCAGGACACGCGTCATTGTGTTTCCTCGACGCATACTCCGGTTACCACCAAATCAAGATGGCGGAGTCCGACCAAGCCGCAACGGCATTCATCACACCATACGGTCCCTTCTCTTTTAACACAATGCCTTTTGGGCTCAAAAACGCCGGCGCAACATATCAGCGCATGACTCAGACATGTCTAGAGAAACAAATCGGCAAAACAGTAGAGGCATACATAGACGATGTGGTCGTCAAAACCAAACATGTCGACTCTTTGATAGACGACTTGAGGCTCACATTCGACAACCTCCGAACATACGACATCAAGCTCAACCCTAAGAAATGCGTTTTCGGCGTACCAGCCGGAAAGCTCCTGGGTTTCATTGTCTCCAGTAGAGGTATTGAAGCTAATCCGGCCAAAATCCGAGCTTTGTCACAGTTGGCTACCCCAACAGACCTCAAACAAATCCAGAAGTTAACTGGATGCGTGGCAGCTTTAAGCCGCTTTATCTCCCGCTTAGGAGAAAAGGCTTTACCACTTTATCACCTCCTTCGGCGCACCGAACACTTCGAGTGGACGGACATGGCCACAGCCGGATTGGAAGAAATAAAGGCCATCTTGGTAACCAACCCAATCCTGGCAGCGCCAAACATCGGCGAACCAATGCCGTTGTACATTGCGGCAACTCATCAAGTTGTAAGCGCGGTGCTTGTTGTCGAACGGGAAGCGGACGGACATAAATTCCCTCTTCAGAAGCCGGTATACTATGTATCCACTATCCTCACTCCATGCAAATCACGGTACCCGCATTACCAAAAGATAGCATATGCGGTATTCATGGCATCGCGGAAGCTGCGACACTACTTTCAAGAGTGTTCGATTACAGTAGCCTCGGAAGTGCCACTTAATGATATTATAAACAACCGCGACGCTACGGGCCGGATTGCCAAATGGGCCATTGAGCTCCTCCCGTTCGACATAACATACAAACCTCGACGAGCCACTAAGTCGCAAGTATTGGCCGACTTCGTCGCCGAATGGACGGAGGCCGAACTCCCTAAAGAGTACGGCGTATACCCCAATTGGATCATGCACTTCGACGGTTCTAAAATGTTGGCTGGTCTAGGGGCTGGCGTCGTCCTGACGTCCCCAACCAGAGATACCGTTCGGTACGTATTGCAAATATTGTATACAGACTCCAACAATGCAGCCGAATACGAAGCTCTGTTGCATGGTCTTCGGATGGCAGTCTCCATGGGCATTCAACGCCTGGAGGTGCGTGGGGATTCAAACCTCGCAATATCCCAAATAAATGGAGACTTTGACACCAAGGATCCGAAAATGGCGGCCTATCGAAACGCCGTCCTGAAAATGTCAGCTCGATTCGAGGGGCTCGAATTTCACCATGTGGCTCGGGAAAACAATCAGGCGGCAGATACCCTCGCCCGCATCGGCGCAAAACATGATGCGGTCCCCCCAACATATTTTTGGAAAGGCTGTTCAAGCCATCCGTAGTATGGGGAGGGGACACCGGTAACAATTGTCCGGACCCGGCCAAAATACCCGATACCGAACTCTCTGACACAATCAGAGGCTCCGCCACCGAAATAACACCTTCAGCCCACGAAATAATGGCCATTGTTGCCCCGTGGACAGAACCATTCCTGGCCTACCTAACTAGACAGGAACTTCCGGAGGACCAAAATGAGGCACACTGCATAGTGCGGCGATCCAAGGCCTACAGGGTCCATGAGGGAGAATTGTACAAAAAAAGTACTACCAGAGTCCTTCAAAGGTGCATCTCCAAAGAGGAAGGATGGAATCTTTTGGCAGAAATTCACGCCGGACTCGGGGGTCATCACGCCGTAGCTCGGGCTCTTGTAAGAAAGGCCTTCCATACAGGATTCTATTGGCCAACGGCCCGGGCAGATGCACAGGACTTGGTCCAACGATGCGCCGGTTTCCAGCTCTTTGCAGATCAAAGCCACATGCCACCCACCGCCCTCCAAACAATCCCCATTACATGGCCCTTTGCGGTCTGGGGGCTTGACATGGTTGGACCCCTTAAAGGGGGAACCCACAAGGAAAAATACTTATTGGTCATGGTGGATAAATTCAGCAAATGGATAGAGGCCAAACCTGTTAAAACAGCCGAATCCAGAGCAGTGATAGACTTCATATCCGGGGTTGTACACCATTATGGCGTCCCCCACAGCATCATCATTGATAATGGCACGAACTTCACGGCCGACGAGGTAAAACTCTCATGCAGCAAAATGGGCATCAAGCTCGATTATGCTTTAGTCTATCACCCACAAACCAATGGTCAAGTCGAGCGAGCAAACGGTCTTATAATGAGCGGCATTAAACCTAGATTAGTGCGCTCCTTAATAGAGTCTAATACGCACTGGGTAGAGGAGCTCGACTCCGTACTCTGGGGGCTGCGGACCACGCCAAATCGTACTACCGGATATACACCCTTCTTTATGGTGTACGGCGCAGAGGCAGTCTTGCCCTGTGACATAATTCATGACTCACCTCGAGTGCGCATGTACGAAGAAAGAGAAGTCGAGCTCGATCGGCAGGACAGTCTGGACACCTTGGATGAGGAGCACGATGTAGCCAAAGCCCATTCCGCATTTTTTCAGCAACAGACTCGTAGATACCAAAGCAGAGAAGTACGGGCCAAAACTTATAATATTGGTGAACTAGTTCTACGCCTGCCGGATAAGAAAAAGAACAAACTCGAGCCCAAATGGGAAGGTCCCTTCATTATTGACCAAGTTCTGATTGGTGGAGCGTACCAACTGCGGGATGCGTCGACTAGTCGACTTGAGCCGAACCCATGGAACGCGACCAGGCTCCGAAGATTCTACGCCTAGCACCGGACTCTAAGTGAGTCCCCTCCCTTTGTCCATTTTTCGCATATGCATTATCTGTCTTGTTCTTTCTTTCTTTCTTTCTTTTATTATTTCTCTAGGCCTTCAAGGGTCACCTTGTGCCTCGCCTGCATATTACAGATGTGCTAGCCGCACTCTTCATACCTGGGGGCTTCTTTCACAGAAGCTTAAATTATTTATCTGGGCCTCATGTCCCACACATGTGTTAAACTTCCGCATGTACCTTTTTTCACCATTATATGCATCGATATGACTTAAGTTTTGGCCAAGCTAGGTTGCCTGGCTCTTGTATTTATGCCCTACATTCCCGTTAATTCGGCTAGGGCATAAGGGGAGCATCTCTGCGATTGTTACTTCCGGGTTAGCCGGATGTGTACCTCAGACTGGGTGAAGCCGAAAGATAGCGTTCTTAAGGGAATATTCGGTCGGTGAACAAAAGATGATTTTTATTTCTTATTGTCCACATCTGCCCCCAGATGTTTTTCCTGCGTTTCCTATCATAGTCCGGACATGCACTTTAGGGCATGCTTACCCAGGGAAAGGAACCCTTAACGGAACTATTCTCCCTGGAAGATGTTTCTTACTACCCATGTAATATAACATAACTAGTTGGGCACTTGTCCGATAAAGCACTAATGACCCCTACGCCTGGTCTCCACGCGTACCCCGGTTCTTATATAACTGAGCGGGTATTCGAATACACTTCGGACAATTGGGCCCGGAGGTTGAAGTGAAAAGATCCGCAACGACAAATGATATACAATCCGGCTAGAGGGCATTATACATGTCACTTTAATTACATAGTCATGCAGACTGACTAAATTTCTCCTCTATACCATCCAACAGGCGGTCTAGCTTACAATCCTGTTGAGAATACTTTGCGGCTAATTCTACTTGCCCATAAACTAAGCTAACGGGGATCTCTTCTCCATCGGGCCCCACGGGTCTGACTTTGGCCATGTGATTTGGGTCTGCCTTGGTATACCGCGTCTTCACCATGGCCCAGGATTCTCTGGCACCCTGTCGGCAGGTTGATATCTTCCATAATCGGAAGCGCCGCCGTGCTCCCTTGAGCTTCTCCGCAAGCTCGGCTACGCCCTCTGGCAGGGAGACGGATGGCCACAAGGCCTGGGCAACACACTGCATCACCTGCGGAACTTGTTCGTGCAGATGTGACAGCTCGGACAGAAGATCACCCGCATACCCCGGGCATTTCCTCCGTGGGACAACCCGTCAGCATACCTACAGACATAACCCTGTTAGTCGACTTCTTCGCCGAACTCCTTTAAAAAGGATTCGTTCAAGCACTTACTAAAAATGCCGCGCTGAAGCCGCTTATTCTCCTTCTCGGAGTCTGCAAGCTGGCCATGAACGTCTTTTAGTTCCACGCTCAGCTTAATATTGGCATCTTGGAGATTATTTTTCTCTCGCCTAACTTCAGTCAACACGCGTTTGCCATCCTCTAGCTGTCGCATAACATGCTAGACCTCCGGATTCATCTGCAACATCTGTTGTTAGATCTGCAGCCACGCCGCACACTATATGGTAACCATCATTCTTTAAAGTAAATGTTACCAGCGGGAGGCTTTTTCTGTTCCTGCAATGCGGCAACAGCGGCCCGCAGTTGGGTCTTGCATTCCTCCAGCTCCTGGGACAACTTAGTATTCTTCTCTGTAAGAACCTGCACAATAAAGATGATCCTTAAATCAGTTCTGCTAACTGTTTCAAGTCTCAGGGGCTACTGATACATATAAATCACCAGATTCACTCACCCGTACATCCTTTACATATTGATCCGTGGCTCTGGCTAAACCATCTTGAGCGGCACGGAGGTACGCCTCTCCAGAATTGAAGGTGTCAAATGCCTCTAGAGAGAAACAAGCGTCACGGAGTATGGCCCGGCGGCGCCTATGATTCATGGCGCTTTCCACTTCTGAGTTAGTAGTGGATAATCTATCCGCATCCTCTGTAGGGGGGTTATCCGGCACCTGCCCCATATCGGCTTTTCGCTTCTATGTACGGTCCTGGCGCCTGACTGGTGGGGGCGTGATCGACAACATCGCCGGACATATTCCGGCGAGCGTTTTTTCCTATTAAAGAAACATGGGTGTCATTACATTTTGAGAAAGACGACAACCAAGGAGCGGGGTTTTTATACCTTTGCGCCGGCGTCTCCGTCCTGACCGCCTTCCTTTTTGGCCTGCCCGGCCTCGGCACCTCTGGTTAGCGAGTTGCTACGGGTTCGGCAGGGCATCCCGAATGCCTTCCCTATAAAAAATGCCATGTGTATATGGTGGGTGAAGTGTTTAAGAGGGGATCCTAGTTTTTGGAGTTAGGATTTTTTGGTTTTTCTTACTTGCGATGCAGGGAGCAGTCCGGGATAGTCGGCCGTAATAGCCACCATGGCATCGTCGCAGCTTAACTGATAGAACTGCCGGTCTATCAGCTCCACGGAGATAACTGAATCTTCTTCAAGTCCGGAGTCGAGGGCCCGGTCAGGGTCCTCTGGTTGTGGAGAAGGGCTGCAGACCTCCTTTATGGCTTTTCGCAGTTCCTGCCGCAAAGTGGCAAGGTGAATACTTACGACAAAGAATGCGGGAAAAATGGGAGCAGGGAAATATAACTTACCCAGCTTGGAGGATTGTACATGGAGAATCCATCCTGTGGCTTGATGCGGGTGAACTCCTCTTCCTCACCCTTGAACAGTTCGGACAGGATTTTCGCTAGAGCGGCAGCATTGTCCGGACCCTTATGCCCGCAGCGGGTGGCATCATCCGCCCCGTTATAGCACCACAAGGGGTGCCCACGATATTGAAGTGGCTGCACTCCCCGCATTATGCAAATCGACATAACTTCGATTATTGTCAATCCTGATTGAGCCAGTGCTTTGATCCGGTTCATCAGATAGAGGACTTCCCGGTTGTCTTTCGCCTGGGGGCTCCGTGGGCGCCAACTTCGGCGCTTCTTCAGAGGAGCATTGTTGAACTCAGGAAGACCCCGCCGAACAGGGTCCAGAAGGGGAACGTCCTCTATATAAAACCATTCTGAAGGCCAGTCTTCGGACGGCTTCTTCGGGGTACCGGACAGGTATCCGGTATTGGCGATGCGCCATATTTCGGCTCCGCCCACTTGATAAAGTGATTCCCTCTGTGTGCGAGGGACGAGGCAAAATAGCCTTTTCCACAGCTCAAAGTGAGCCTCGCAGCCCAGGAACAACTCGCAGAGAGCGACATAGCCGGCGATATGTAGAATGGAGGCAGGGGTGAGATTGTGCAGTTGGAGGCCATAGAACTCCAGGAGCCCGCGGAGAAACAGATGGATTGGAAATCCGAGTCCCCTTAGTAAATAAGGAACAAGGCAAACTCGTTCCCCCATGGAGGGGCAGGGAAGGCTCTCCGCTTGCTCCCCATTGTAGGTGGCAAGCCCGGCTCGAACGGACACCATATACGTCGGAGGGAGAAATCCCTTAGTCTGTAGTTCGACTAATCGACTGTGCGGGACTGAACACCTCTCCCAATCACCGGGCTTAGGGCTACGGGGGCGGGAGGAGGAGCTGCGGAGGTCGGCCATGCTGGAATGGATCTTTCCGAAACGCGCTCTGATGGATTCTCGCTGGGGGAGGATGGTATGGATCAGATATAAGAATCCCCGTCCCTTTAATAGACAATTTATTTATCTGGCTAGGGGGGTGTCAGTGTCAAAATCGGTGGATCTCGGGTAGGGGTTCCCAAACAGTGTGTCTAGGATCGATGGTAACATGAGGCAGGTGACACGATGTTTACCCAGGTTCGGGCCCTCTTGATGGAGGTAATACCCTACGTCCTGCTTGATTGATATTGATGATATGAGTGTTACAAGAGTTGATCTACCACGAGATCGTAGAGGCTAAACCCTAGAAGCTAGCCTATGGTATGATTGTATGTATATGATGTATCGACTAGCCTGGACTCGGTTTATATAACGCACCAGAGGCCTAGGATAATAAGAGTCCTAGCCGAATACGCCGGTGGGGAGGAGTCCTTGTCTTGATCACCAAGTCTTGTGGAATCTTCCATGTATGCGGCAGCTGTCCGAACTGGCCCATGAGTATACGGGGGTCCTCGGCCCAATCTAACAGATCGGGAGACGACGTGGTGAGTACCCCCTAGTCCAGAACACTGTCAGTAGCCCCCTGAACCGGTCTTCAAGTTAGGGACGCTCCTCGATTCTTCCGAACTGTTCTTCATCTTCGGTTGTCGGTCTTGAAAACTGGTTCAACAAATCTTCACATCTTCGATCTTGAGGATCGCCGAAATGCATTCAACGAGTTTACACGTCAGGTATCCGAGGAGCCCCTTTAAGTTTCCGGCCTTTATCAATGCCTGGTTATTTTTATGCCACACCTCGGGTTTGAAGTTGTTCCCGGGAGGCAGTGTCCTCTTGCGTCCGAGCTCTAACGACGGACTGCATTCGAGGTATCTTTTGCAGCCGAGCACCAATGTCGGACTGCTTTTGAGCTCTAACACCGAAATGTATCCGAGCTCCAACGCTGGACTGTGTCCAAGATCCAACGCCGGACTATATCCAAGATGTCATAGATCATCTTGGTCCAAAAAGGTTGAAGGAGTTTAGCCGAGCTTAATGCTGGAAATGCCCTCTATGGAGCTAGCCACTAGCGCCCGAGCTTTATGCCAGACTGCTTTCGAGGTGGTGCACCACCCCGACTGTGGGCCAATTTTTGTCAATATTTTTGATTGGTGCAATTTATTCTCTGCCGAGATATATAGCCAATAACCCTCAACGTGTGTATCAGTTTAAAACCCGAGATGCACTTGAAGGATGATGTAAGACCACTGATCCTAGTAGCCGCTGAGACTCAGGTTGATTTGCAAAATCGGCCTGAGGATAAAGTCCTAGCTCGGCATAATACTTCGGGATACAAAAAGCGGCATGCTCAGTCCTCGAGACTTAGGTTGGGTGCGGCCGACCAACCTGAGGATCATAATCTCCTCGGAAACTATATTGCACTTAAAATTTTCTGCATTGGATAGGCAATGCAGTAGCCCCCGAGACACTGGTCGGGTGGCAACACCAGATTAGGGGATCGATGTGCCCCTTTAATATTTGTAAATAATAAGCCCAAAGCCCAGTAGCCCCTGAGCCTTAATGCGGGCACGGGTGGCCGAATTAAGGATCGATATCCATAGTAAAATCACAAATTATGTGTAATGACTATGTATCCAAGTACTTTACGTCATTAATGCTCGGATCCGCATTGTACAAAACTTTGGTGACCGACCATCGGCTTCCACCTCCTCAGCCAGTAGCCGAGGAGTGCTTGTCCTACTTTATAAAGCCTATATGAGGGCAAAGATTTATGACAAACAAGGCAATCTGGCCATACGGTTTTATAAACAAAGGTACGCAGAGAGATATGTTATATTACTGTTTAACATAAGAAATGTCTTCCAAAGAAAATAGTCCCGCTATCGGTTCCTTTCTTTGGGTTGTCATGCTAAGCATGATCATGAAACCTCAACCCTAATGTAAGAGCAAAATATTGAGGATTTAGTTTGGGAGGCCAGTTACTAGCCCCCGGTAGTGTTCGGCGACAGTCGAGGTCAAGCCGTAAACACTTCGGCCAATGTTATGAATGGCCCCTCATTTAACATAGTCATCGGATCGCTGACCAGTTTACGCTTATTGTGACAGTTAGTTTTCGGCTTTCTCCACCGAGGTGCTTAACCATGTGAGCTGGAAGCACAATCGCAGTGGTTCTCCCTTTGCACAGCTAGCCGAACAAAGCGGAACGTAGGAGGCAAGCACAGGAGCCGGGCAACCCAACTATTGACAGAAGACACAATTCGAAACCGATGCATATATAGCAATATCTGAGAATGTTTTTGCCGAATCTCTAAAAGTGTCCGGCGTTGCACTGTGAGACTTGTGCTGAAAACACACAAATAGTTTGAAAGTGCCATAAGCTTGGAAAACCAAAAAATGTCAGTAAAAACTTGATGTCCGAACAAGATCAAGTGTCCGGTGCCAATCCGAAAATTGGAAAGAAAAAAATTGTGCTTCTGTCGTGCTTTAACATGACACACCCGATCTCAAGACATCACGCAGGGTAGCCTACGGCTTCAAGCTCCTCATCCCAAAGGCGGAGTACTTCTCCGAGGTCAGTTTAGCAAACTAAACTCAAGCGGTTTTCAGAGAGAAGACAGGCTATCCGGCTATTGACCATAAACTTGAGTCGAAAAAGGAGCGGTAGAAAAAGACTTTGCAACGACCAAGAAGAAAACACATTTACTATAAGACAGCTCATATAAATTTTAAGAGCCCCCAAGTAACTTGGGTAAAAGAATTTTATGTATAATGATTGTATGTACCGATGTACTTATATCATATATGTGTTCACCCGAACTTTAAACGTGTCTTAACCAACCGTCGGCTTCTCCCTCTTTGGCCAGGGGCCGAAAAGTGTCATGTACTCCACCTGTCGAGAGTATCGACGATGTTTCTGGTGACCAGGCAATCAAGCCATAAGGCTATAACAGACAAAGCGCGCTTAGGGAACTTATGCTATATTACTAACGAAGTGTAAGAAGCATCTTCGAAGAAAATAGTACCCCCACCGATACCTTTCTTCGGTGCACATTATTACTATTAGACTTGTGCAATAGATTTTTTGTACTCATGAGTTCCGTTGTGTGCCGACCATGATTGAAAACAATAAGAGCGCTAGCTTTCGGCTTCACCCAGTCTCAGGTCAGAGCTCGGATGACCCAGTTGTGACAATTGCAGAGGTGCTCCCTTTACTCCCTAGCCGAACAATCGGGAACGTACGGGTAAGCACAGGAGCCAGGCAACCCAGCTTACAAATCACTTAGGTCAATATGGTGCATATTGTGGCGTAATACATGAACAAGGAACGAAGCCATACAAGTATAATCATATGCATCAGGAAAAGCTACGTCAAGGGAGCCCCCAAGTAAGTGAGGTATTTGAATTTGTGTGTGTCACAAACAAAGTTTTGACAATGAGATTCTCTACAAGCAACTTTTTTTCAAAAAGGTATAATGCTTGGTCAAACCGAACACAAGTTAAAAATTTAAAACTTTGAGCATGAAGGCAACTTAGCTGGTTAATGTGTTCGGTATTGATGACGCGGCCCGAGCTTGATGCGGGACAAGATTCCATCCCCCAAGCCGGTCCCAAGGTGGCGGAGCAAAGAGCTCGGCACTCCGAAGTGGTGACATAGCATGGTCAATGCGGGCCAGCAAAGTGATGCCGAAGTCCCTGGCATGGGGTAATGAAGTGTTGACGAAGCCCCCTGTGCAGCCGAGGTGACGTGGTATGTCAGTACGCCGAGTTGACGATACTGCCCAACCCGGATCATTTTCCTGTGCACAAAAAATAGTGCAAACCAGAGATAATAGTAATAATAATAAAAAAATCGTTGCATAATAATAATTTATGCAAAGTGAGTAATAAAAGAAATATGGCCAGGCGCCGAAGTCAATGTCGATGCAGGGCGTCGGCGTGATGGCGTTCGCCGGACCATGTACGGAAACTGACCGAACCACCATGCGACCCTCGTTAATGCGGCCATCATTTGATAGACCTGTGTACATATGATGAACAAACCAGAATAATAATTCCTTGGGAAAAATGAACCCAACAAGCAAAAATTGTTAGGATTAATAGCACCTGGTGTATTTGTTGTAGCATTCCGAAGAAAAGCGACTCCCAAAATCGGGAATCGATCCGCACACCCATTGCCTAATGGGCGATAAAGCGATGGCCTGGTGATGATGGCAAAGGTTGGCTTGCCGAGGCGAAGCCCTCGGTCCAGCTAACGTGACGAAGCTGGTCTGCTGGTGACGCCGAAGTCACCGGAGTATGTTGACGAAGAAATAGCCAAGTCCTCGGTCTAGCCGAGGTGACGGAGCGGGCCGGTGAGGAGTTGTTGTAGCTGTCATGTTAGCCGAGGTGTTGAAGTAGTTCGGCGTGATGGACATTGGCTCGAAGAAGCAACAGTGCGGCCATGCGGACCCAGGTCGTAACTTGTGACACGGCCAGTGCTGGTTTGATGAAGTGACCATGCGGCGATGCCGGTGTGCCCGCTCCGTGTAATCCGTGGGGCGGCAATGTTAGTGATGATTCATCATTCGCGATGCCGTACTCTTGTTGGACTTGCCGAGATGATGATCCGAAGAAGTTGAGCTTGGCTCAACAAAGTGACGACGTGTCTAGCGCAGGTCGGCAGCCTTGGAGCAATATTGCCGGACTGGTTTGACACCAGCATGATGATGAAGATGACCTCAGGGGAGGCTTAAAATTTTACGGGCACGTGTTTAAAAATGACGCACAATACCATAAAAGATAATTCCTCTAAAAAGGTTGTTCAATATCATGTTCATAAAGAAACATGAATTCGGGTCGGATCTGTATTCGCGCAGAAAATAGATCCGAAAATTGGTCAACTCATCGGAAGGTTCCCGAAGTTTGAACCATCGGATCAAGATGAAATTTGGAGGGATGGTAGATATGGGAATTCCGCAGTAGATGCACGGTAGGATCTTCCAAAGGACCTCCGAGCTGGGCTCTGGAGACCACGCCCTAAACTCGTCCAGATCCCATCCAGATTTGACAGGGCTCCGGTATATCATAGATTGTCGAAGATTCCTCCACGGAACTCGACGAAATTTTGCATGGCTGTTGTAGACGTAATTCCGCACTATTCCACTGAAGCGATCGTCAAACCGACGCTCGAGGAGGTGGTGACGGTGGATACAAGTTCGCTGTCCATAAAAACAGCACAGCCGCCCGAGGGCAATGTTGACGTTGAGCCCTCGAGCTCCATGGATGATTCCTTCATGATCATGATAGAGATCGGAGTTGCTGTTAAAGAAGGCCCTCGTCCGAACATGATGATCGGAGGCAGGGCACAGTCCTCGATCAAACCAAGGTAACCGACCGAGCCGGTGACAAAGAAGCCGGCGTCGCAGTTGACCTGCGGGCGAGCCATTGATCCTTTTGCCGATCACACAGCAAAACTCTCAATGAAAGCACCAATGTCGGTGTCAAAACCGGCAGATCTCGGGTAGGGGGTCCCGAACTGTGCGTCTAGGATCGATGGTAACAGGAGGCAAGTGACACGATGTTTACCCAGGTTCGGGCCCTCTTGATGGAGGTAATACCCTACGTCCTGCTTGATTGATATTGATGATATGAGTGTTACAAGAGTTAATCTACTACGAGATCGTAGAGGCTAAACCCTATAAGCTAGCCTATGGTATGATTGTATGTATATGATGTATCGACTAGCCTGGCCTCGGTTTATATAACGCACCAGAGGCCTAGAATAACAAGAGTCCTAGACGAATACGCCGGTGGGGAGGAGTCCTTGTCTTGATCACCAAGTCTTGTGGAATCTTCCATGTATGCGACAGCTGTCCGAACTGGCCCATGAGTATACGGCCATGGGGGTCCTCGGCCCAATCTAACAGATCGGGAGACGACGTGGTGAGTACCCCCTAGTCCAGGACACCGTCAGGGGGCGAGTGTAAAAATGCCAAGGCGCCTCGTATTCATTCGACGCGTGGGAGATAGCCCTTATTGGGCACATAAGCCAAGAGGTCCGAACATTTATGGGACCGGACACTGCTTACAAACACTTGGAAATTGGAGAAGAACCCGCCTTGCAATGCCGAAGACAATACTGCGCGCCGGACTCATCGTCATTGAAGCCTAGTTCGGGGGCTACTGAGGGAGTCCTGGATTAGGGGGTCTCCGGACAGCCGGACTATATCCTTTGGCCGGACTGTTGGACTATGAAGATACAAGATTGAAGACTTCGTCTCGTGTCCGGATGGGACTCTGCTTGGCGTGGAAGGCAAGCTAGACAATATGGATATGTATATCTCCTCCTTTGTAACCGACCTTGTGTAACCCTAGCCCCCTTCGGTGTCTATATAAACCGGAGGGTTTTAGTCTGTAGGACACAATAACACACAATCATACCATAGGGTAGCTTCTAGGGTTTAGCCTATCTGATCTCGTGGTAGATCTACTCTTGTACTACCCATATCATCAATATTAATCAAGCAGGACGTAGGGTTTTACCTCCATCAAGAGGGCCCGAACCTAGGTAAAACATCGTGTTCCCTACCTCCTATTACCATCCGCCTTAGATGCATAGTTCGGGACCCCCTACCCTGAGATCCGCCGGTTTTGACACCGACAGTTATGTTATGGATGAAGAAACTGCTAGAGATCTTTTAGCTTGCAAAGATAGATATGATCTTAAGAAACTGTTAGCTAAGCTAAAAGAAAAGTCTTTGAATGCTAGAATGAAATATGACCCTGCTTTTGCTACTTCACCTATCTGTATTTCTGATAAGGATTATGATTTCTCTGTTGATCCTGAGCTAATTACTTTGGTTGAATCTGATCCTCTTTATGGCTATGAATCTGAAACTGTTGTGGCACATCTTACTAAATTGAATGATATAGCCACCCTATTCACTAATGAGGAAAAAAATTGTTACTACTATATCCTTAAGTTATTTCCGTTCTCACTAAAGGGTGATGCTAAAACATGGTTTAATTCTCTTGATCCTGGTTGTGTGCGTAGGCCCCGGGATATGATTTATTACGTCTCTGCTAAATATTTCCCCGCACATAAGAAACAAGCTGCCTTAAGGGAAATATATAATTTTGTGAAAATTGAAGAAGAGCCTCCCACAAGCTTGAGGGGAGGCTTCTCCGATTACTTAATGCTTTGCCTGATCATCCTCTCAATAAAAATGAAATACTTGATATCTTTTATAATGGACTAATCGATGCTTCCAGAGACCACCTGGATAGTTGTGCTGGTTGTGTTTTTAGGGAAAGAACTGTTGATCAAGCTGAATTCCTATTGAATAATATATTGAGTAATGATAATGATTGGACACTTCCTGAACCAACTCCTAACCCAACTCCGAAGAAAATGGGTATTCTATTTCTTAGTCCTGAAGATATGCAAGAGGCAAAGAAATCTATGAAAGAAAAGGGTATTAAAGCTGAAGATGTTAAGAATTTACCACCTATTGAAGAAATACATGGTCTTGATAACCCGACACAGGTAGTAAAGGTAAATTCTCTCTATAGATTTGATAAGGGTGAAATCCCATCTACTAAGTTTGCAAGCCAATGCTTGGATGAGTTTGATAATTTTATTGTTAAACAAGAAAACTTAAATGCTTATGTTGGTAGAAAATTGAAACGTAATGCTTATATGATTGAACACGTGAGTGATTATATGTCTAGAGTTAAAGGTGAACTTAAACTTATTAGTAAACATGCTTCTATGGTTACTACTCAAGTAGAACAAGTGCTTAAAGCACAAGATGATTTTCTCAATGAATTAAATAATAAGAAAAATGATAATGTTGTTAGAGTTGTGACAAGAGGTGATAAAATGACTCAGGAACCTTTGTATCCTGAGGGCCACCCTAAGAGAGTTGAGCAAGATTCTCAGAGAACTAATGTTGATGCACCTAGTTCTTCTAAGAAGAAGAAAAAGAAAAATGATAGGACTTTGCATGCTTCTAGTGAACCTGTTGTTGACACACCTAATAATCCCAATGATATTTCTATTTCTAATGCTGAAACACAATCTGGTAATGAACATGAACCTAGTGATAATGTTAATGATGACGTTCATGTTGATGCTCAACCTAGCAATAATAATGATGTAGAAATTGAACCTGCTGTTGATCTTGATACCCCACAATCAAAGAATCAACGTTATGATAAGAGAGACTTTGTTGCTAGGAAGCACGGTAAAGAAAGAGAACCATGGGTTCAGAAACCCATGCCTTATCCTCCTAAACCATCCAAGAAAAAGGATGACGAGAATTTTGAGCACTTTGCTGAAATGATTAGACCTATATTTTTGCGTATGCGTTTGACTGATATGCTTAAAATGAATTCTTATGCTAAGTATACGAAAGATATTGTTACAAATAAACGAAATATACCGGAAGCTGAAATTTCTACCATGCTTGCTAATTATACTTTTAAAGGTGGAATACCAAATAAACTAGGAGATCCAGGAATACCAACTATACCATGCTCCATTAAAAGAAATTATGTTAAAACCGCTTTATGCGATCTTGGAGCCAGTGTTAGTGTTATGCCTCTCTCTTTATATCGTAGACTTGATTTGAATAAGTTGACACCTACTAAAATATCTTTGCAAATGGACGATAAATCAACTGCTATACCTGTCGGTATTTGTGAGGATGTGCCTGTTGTGGTTCCAAAGGTTACTATTTTAATGGACTTTGTTATTCTTAATATTCCCGAGGACGATAGTATGTCGATTATCCTTGGTAGACCCTTTTTGAATACTGCAGGGGCTGTTATTGATTGCAACAAAGGAAATGTTTCTTGAGAGGAACGAACAGTTCCTCCAGTACCGACTAATCTTTGACAGACGACGCACTGTCCATGTTGCCCTTGAAGGAAATATGCCCTAGAGGCAATAATAAAGTTGTTATTTATATTTCCTTATATCATGACAAATGTTTATTATTCATGCTAGAATTTTATTAACCGGAAACTTAGTACATGTGTGAATACATAGACAAACAGAGTGTCACTAGTTTGCCTCTACTTGACTAGCTCGTTGAATCAATGATGGTTATGTTTCCTAACCATAGACATGAGTTGTCATTTGATTAACGGGATCACATCACTAGAGAATGATGTGATTGACTTGACCCATCTGTTAGCTTAGCACGATGATCGTTTAGTTAGTTGTTATTGCTTTATCCATAATTATACATTTTCCTATGACTACGAGATCATGCAACTCCCGAATACCGGAGGAACACTTTGTGTGCTACCAAACGTCACAACGTAAATGGGTGGTTGTAAAGATGCTCTACAGGTGTCTCCGACGGTATTTGTTGAGTTGGCATGGATCAAGATTAGGATTCGTCACTCCGATTGTCGGAGAGGTATCTCTGGGCCCTCTCGGTAATGTACATCACAATAAGCCTTGCAAGCAATGTAGATAATGAGTTAGTTATGGGATGTAACATTACGAAACGAGTAAAGAGACTTGCCGGTAACGAGATTGAACTAGGTATTGAGATACCAACGATCGAACCTCGGGCAAGTAACATACCGATGACAAAGGGAACAACGTATACCGTTATGCGGTTTGACCGATAAAGATCTTCATAGAATATGTAGGAGCCAATATGATCATCCAGGTTCTGCTATTGGTTATTGACTAGATACATGTCTCGGTCATGTCTACATAGTTCTTGAACCCATAGGGTCCGCACGCTTAACGTTCGGTGATGATCGGTATTATGAGTTTATGTGTTTTGATGTACCGAAGGTAGTTAGGAGTCCCGGATTTGATCATGGACATGACGAGGAGTCTCAAAATGGTCGAGACATAAAGATCGATATATTGGAAGCCTATGTTTGGACATCGGAATGGTTCTGGATGAGTTCGGGCATTTTGCGGAGTACCGGGAGGTTACCGGAACCCCCCCTGGAGTATATGGGCCTTATTGGGCCTTAGTGGAAAAGAGGAGAGGGAAGGAAAAGGTGGGAGGCATGCCCCCCTAACCCAATCTGAATTGGGAGGGGGCCGGCCCCCTTTCCTTTCTCCTCTCCTCCCCTTCCTTCTCTCCTACTCCTACTACATGGAAGGGGGGAATCCTACTCCCGGTGGGAGTAGGACTCTCCTAGGGCGTGCCATATAGAGGGCCGGCCCCTCCCCTCCTCGATTCCTTTATATACGAGGGAGGGGGGCACCCCATAGACACACAAGTTGATCATTGATCTTTTAGGCGTGTGCGGTGCCCCCCTCCACCATAATCCACCTCGGTAATATCATAGCGGTGCTTAGGCGAAGCCCTGTTTCGGTAGCAACATCATCACTGTCATCACGCCATCGTGCTGACGAAACTCTCCCTCGAAGCTCTACTGGATCGTGAGTTCGCGGGACATCACCGAGCTGAACGTGTGCAGATCGTGGAGGAGCTGTGTCTTCGATTCTAGATCGGTCGATCGTGAAGACGTACGACTACATCAACCGCGTTGTCATAACGCTTCCGCTTACGGTCTACAAGGGTACGTAGACGATACTCTCCCCTCTCGTTGCTATGCATCACCATGATCTTGCGTGTGCGTAGGAATTTTTTTGAAATTACTACGTTCCCCAACAGTGGCATCCGAGCCAGGTTTATGCGTAGATGTTATATGCACAAGTATAACACAAAGGAGTTGTGGGTGTGGGTATATACATATTGCTTGCCGTCACTAGTTGATTCTTGATTCAGCGGCATTGTTGGATGAAGCGGCCCAGACCGACATTACACATACGCTTACGCGAGACTGGTTCTACCGACGTGCTTCGCACACAGGTGGCTAGTGGGTGTCTGTTTCTCCAGCTTTAGTTGAATCAGATTCAATGAACATGGTTCTTTCTGAAGATCAAAAAGCAATCACTATACCGCGTTGTGGTTTTTGATGCATAAGTAAGAATGGCTCTTGCTCAGCCCGTACCAGCCACGTAAAACTTGCAACAACAAAGTAGAGGACGTCTAACTTGTTTTTGCAGGGCATGTTGTGATGTGATATGGTCAAGACATTATGCTAAATTTTATTGTATGAGATGGTCATGTTTTGTAACACAGTTATCGGCAACTGGCAGGAGCCATATGGTTGTCGCTTTATTGTATGAAATGCAATCGCCATGTAATTGCTTTACTTTATCACTAAGCGGTAGCGATAGTCGTAGAAGCAATAGTTGGCGAGACGACAACGATGCTTCGATGGAGATCAAGGTGTCAAGCCGGTGAAGATGGTGATCATGACGGTGCTTTGGAGATGGAGATCAAAGGCACAAGATGATGATGGCCATATCATATCACTTATATTGATTGCATGTGATGTTTATCCTTTATGCATCTTATTTTGCTTAGTTCGGCGGTAGCATTATAAGATGATCTCTCACTAAATTTCAAGGTATAAGTGTTCTCCCTGAGTATGCACCGTTGCTACAGTTCGTCGTGCCGAGACACCACGTGATGATCGGGTGTGATAAGCTCTACGTTCACATACAACGGGTGCAAGCCAGTTTTGCACACGCGGAATACTCGGGTTAAACTTGACGAGCCTAGCATATGCAGATATGGCCTCGGAACACTGGAGACCGAAAGGTCGAGCGTGAATCATATAGTAGATATGATCAACATAGTGATGTTCACCATTGAAAACTACTCCATCTCACGTGATGATCGGACATGGTTTAGTTGATATGGATCACGTGATCACTTAGATGATTAGAGAGATGTCTATCTAAGTGGGAGTTCTTAAGTAATTTGATTAATTGAACTTTAATTTATCATGAACTTAGTACCTGATAGTATTTTGCATGTCTATGTTGTTGTAGATAGATGGCCCGTGTTGTTGTTCCGTTGAATTTTAATGCGTTCCTAGAGAAAGCTAAGTTGAAAGATGATGGTAGCAACTACACGGACTGGGTCCATAACTTGAGGATTATCCTCATTGCTGCACAGAAGAATTACGTCCTGGAAGCACCGCTAGGTGACAAACCCGCTGTAGGAGAAAAGCTAGATGTTATGAACACCTGGCAGAGCAAAGCTGATGACTACTCGATAGTTCAGTGTGCCATGCTTTACGGCTTAGAACCGGGACTTCAACGACGTTTTGAATGTCATGGAGCATATGAGATGTTCCAGGAGTTGAAGTTAATATTTCAAGCAAATGCCCGGATTGAGAGATATGAAGTCTCCAATAAGTTCTACAGCTGCAAGATGGAGGAGAATAGTTCTGTCAGTGAACATATACTCAGAATGTCTGGGTACCACAACCACTTGACTCAACTGGGAGTTAATCTTCCTGATGATAGTGTCATTGACAGAGTTCTTCAATCACTGCCACCAAGCTACAAGAGCTTCATGATGAACTATAATATGCAAGGGATGGATAAGACGATTCCTGAGCTCTTCGCAATGCTAAAGGCTGCGGAGGTAGAAATCAAGAAGGAGCATCAAGTGTTGATGGTCAACAAGACCACCAGTTTCAAGAAAAAGGGTAAAGGGAAGAAGGGGAACTTCAAGAAGAACAGCAAGCCAGTTGCTGCTCAAGTGAAGAAACCCAAGTCTGGACCTAAGCCTGAGACTGAGTGCTTCTACTGCAAAGGAACTGGTCACTGGAAGCGGAACTGCCCCAAGTATTTGGCGGAGAAGAAGGATGGCAAAGTGAAAGGTATATTTGATATACATGTTATTGATGTGTACCTTACTAATGCTCGCAGTAGTGCCTGGGTATTTGATACTGGTTCAGTTGCTAACATTTGCAACTCGAAACAGGGGCTACGGATTAAGCGAAGATTGGCTAAGGACGAGGTGACGATGCGCGTGGGAAATGGTTCCAAAGTCGATGTGATCGCCGTCGGCACGCTACCTCTACATCTACCTTCGGGATTAGTTTTAGACCTAAATAATTGTTATTTGGTGCCAGCGTTGAGCATGAACATTATATCTGGATCTTGTTTGATGCGAGACGGTTATTCATTTAAATCAGAGAATAATGGTTGTTCTATTTATATGAGTAATATCTTTTATGGTCATGCACCCCTGATGAGTGGTCTATTTTTACTAAATCTTGATAGTAGTGATACACATGTTCATAGTATTGAAGCCAAAAGATGCAGAGTTGATAATGATAGTGCAACTTATTTGTGGCACTGCCGTTTAGGTCATATTGGTGTAAAGCGCATGAAGAAACTCCATTCTGATGGACTTCTAGAATTACTTGATTATGAATCACTTGGTACTTGCGAACCATGCCTCATGGGCAAGATGACTAAAACTCCATTCTCCGGAACAATGGAGCGAGCAACAGAGTTATTGGAAATCATACATACTGATGTATGTGGTCCAATGAACATTGAAGCTCGCGGCGGATATCGTTATTTTCTCACCTTCACAGATGATTTGAGCAGATATGGGTATATCTACTTAATGAAACATAAGTCTGAAACATTTGAAAAGTTCAAAGAATTTCATAGTGAAGTGGAAAATCATCGTAACAAGATAATCAAGTTTCTATGATCTGATCGTGGAGGCGAATATTTGAGTTATGAGTTTGGACTTTATTTGAAACAATGTGGAATAGTTTTGCAGCTCACGCCACCTGGAACACCACAACGTAATGGTGTGTCCGAACGTCGTAATCGTACTTTACTAGATATGGTGCGA
This sequence comes from Triticum aestivum, assembly GCF_018294505.1. Lineage (NCBI taxonomy): Eukaryota > Viridiplantae > Streptophyta > Magnoliopsida > Poales > Poaceae > Triticum > Triticum aestivum. Next base: position 477,637,040 of record NC_057806.1, read on the forward strand.
TCTATGATGTCTCTCACTGATTTACCGCTATCATTTTGGGGTTACGCTTTAGAGACAGTTGCATTCACGTTAAATAGGGCACCATCTAAATCCATTGAGATGACACTTTATGAACTGTGGTTTGGTAAGAAACCCAAGTTGTCGTTTCTTAAAGTTTGGGGCTGCGATGCTTATGTGAAAAAGCTTCAACCTGATAAGCTCAAACCCAAATCGGAGAAATGTGTCTTCATAGGATACCCAAAGGAGACTGTTGGTTACACCTTCTATCACAGATCCGAAGGCAAGATATTCGTTGCTAAGAATGGATCCTTTCTAGAGAAGGAGTTTCTCTCGAAAGAAGTGAGTGGGAGGAAAGTAGAACTTGACGAGGTAATTGTACCTTCTCCCTTATTGGAAAGTAGTTCATCACTGAAATCAGTTCCAGTGATTCCTACACCAGTAAGTGAGGAAGCTAATGATGATGATCATGAAACTTCTGATCAAGTTACTACCGAACCTCGTAGGTCAACCAGAGTAAGATCCGCACCAGAGTGGTACGGTAATCCTGTTCTGGAAGTCATGTTACTTGACCATGACGAACCTACGAACTATGAGGAAGCGATGATGAGCCCAGATTCCGCAAAATGGCTTGAAGCCATGAAATCTGAGATGGGATCCATGTATGAGAACAAAGTGTGGACTTTGGTTGACTTGCCCGATGATCGGCAGGCCATAGAGAATAAATGGATCTTCAAGAAGAAGACTGACGCTGACGGTAATGTTACTGTCTACAAAGCTCGACTTGTTGCGAAAGGTTTTCGACAAGTTCAAGGAGTTGACTACGATGAGACCTTCTCACCCGTAGCGATGCTTAAGTCCGTCCGAATCATGTTAGCAATTGCCGCATTTTATGATTATGAAATTTGGCAAATGGATGTCAAAACTGCATTCCTTAATGGATACCTTAAAGAAGAGTTGTATATGATGCAACCAGAAGGTTTTGTCGATCCAAAAGGTGCTAACAAAGTGTGCAAGCTCCAGCGATCCATTTATGGACTGGTGCAAGCCTCTCGGAGTTGGAATATACGCTTTGATAGTGTGATCAAAGCATATGGTTTTATACAGACTTTTGGAGAAGCCTGTATTTACAAGAAAGTGAGTGGGAGCTCCGTAGCATTTCTGATATTATATGTAGATGACATATTGTTGATCGGAAATGATACTGAATTTCTGAATAGCATAAAAGGATACTTGAATAAGAATTTTTCAATGAAAGACCTCGGTGAAGCTGCTTATATATTGGGCATCAAGATCTATAGAGATAGATCAAGACGCTTGATTGGACTTTCACAAAGCACATACCTTGGTAAAGTTTTGAAGAAGTTCAAAATGGATCAGGCAAAGAAAGGGTTCTTGCCTGTGTTACAAGGTGTGAAGTTGAGTCAGACTCAATGCCCGACCACTGCAGAAGATAGAGAGAAAATGAAAGGTGTTCCCTATGCTTTAGCCATAGGCTTTATCATGTATGCAATGCTGTGTACCAGACCTGATGTGTGCCTTGCTATAAGTTTAGCAGGGAGGTACGAAAGTAATCTAGGAGTGGATCACTGGACAGCGGTCAAGACATCCTGAAATACCCGAAAAGGACTAAGGACATGTTTCTCGTATATGGAGGTGACAAAGAGCTCGTCGTAAATGGTTACGTTGATACAAGCTTTGACACTGATCCGGATGACTCTAAGTCAAAAACCGGATACGTGTTTTTATTAAATGGTGGAGCTCTCAGTTGGTGTAGTTCCAAGCACAGTGTCGTGGTGGGAACTACGTGTGAAGCGGAATACATAGCTGCTTCGGAAGCAGCAAATGAAGGAGTTCATATCCGATCTAGGTGTCATACCTAGTGCATCAGGTCCAATGAAAATATTTTGTGACAATACTGGTGCAATTGCCTTGGCAAAGGAATCCTGATTTCACAAAAGAACCAAGCACATCAAGAGACGCTTCAATTCCATCCGCGATCAAGTCAAGGAGGGAGACATAGAGATTTGCAAGATACATACGGATCTGAATGTTGCAGACCCGTTGACTAAGCCTCTCTCACGAGCAAGACATGATCAGCACCAAGACTCCATGGGTGTTAGAATCATTACAATGTAATCTAGATTATTGACTCTAGTGCAAGTGGGAGAATGAAGGAAATATGCCCTAGAGGCAATAATAGAGTTGTTATTTATATTTCCTTATATCATGATAAATGTTTATTATTCATGCTAGAATTGTATTAACCGGAAACTTAGTACATGTGTGAATACATAGACAAACGGAGTGTCACTAGTTTGCCTCTACTTGACTAGCTCGTTGAATCAATGATGGTTATGTTTCCTAACCATAGACATGAGTTGTCATTTGATTAATGGGATCACATCATTAGAGAATGATGTGATTGACTTGACCCATCCGTTAGCTTAGCATGATGATCGTTTAGTTTGTTACGCTTTCTCCATAACTATACATGTTCCTATGACTATGAGATCATGCAACTCCCGAATACCAGAGGAACACTTTGTGTGCTACCAAAAGTCACAATGTAACTGGGTGATTGTAAAGGTGCTCTACAGGTGTCTTCGATGGTGTTTGTTAAGTTGGCATGGATCAAGATTAGGATTTGTCACTCCGATTATCGGAGAGGTATCTCTGGGCCCTCTCGGTAATGTACATCACAATAAGCCTTGCAAGCAATGTAGCTAATGAGTTAGTTACGGGATGTAGCATTACGGAATGACTAAAGAGACTTGACAGTAACGAGATTGAACTAGGTATTGAGATACCGACGATCGAATCTCGGGCAAGTAACGTACCGATGACAAAGGGAACAACGTATACCGTTATGCGGTTTGACCGATAAAGATCTTCGTTATTGGTTATGTAGGAGCCAATATGAGCATCTAGGTTCCGCTATTGGTTATTGACCGGAGACATGTCTCGGTCATGTCTACATAGTTCTCGAACCCGTAGGGTCCGCACGCTTAACGTTCGGTGATGATCGGTATTACAAGTTTATGTGTTTTGATGTACCGAAGGTAGTTCGGAGTCCCGGATTTGATCATGGACATGACGAGGAGTCTCAAAATGGTCGAGACATAAAGATAGATATATTGGAAGCCTATGTTTGGACATCGTAATGGTTCTGGATGAGTTCGGGCATTTTCCGGAGTACCGGGAGGTTACCGGAACCCCCCGGGGAGTATATGGGCCTTATTGGGCCTTAGTGGAAAAGAGGAGAGGGAAGGAAAAGGTGGGAGGCGCACCCCCTAGCCTAATCCGAATTGGGAGGGGGCCGCCCCCCCCCCCCCTTTCCTCTCTCCTCTCCTCCCCTTCCTTCTCTCCTACTCCTACTACATGGAAGGGGGAATCCTACTCCTGGTGGGAGTAGGACTCCCCTAGGGCGCGCCATAGAGAGGGCCGACCCCTCCCCTCCTCCACTCCTTTATATACGGGGGAGGGGGCACCCTATAGACACACAAGTTGATCATTGATCTTTTAGCCATGTGCGGTGCCCCCCGCCACCATAATCCACCTCAGTAATATCGTAGAGGTGCTTAGGCGAAGCCCTGTTCCGGTAGCAACATCATCACCGTCGTCACACCGTCGTGCTGACGAAACTCTCCCTCGAAGCTCTACTGGATCGTGAGCTCGCAGGACGTCACCGAGCTGAACGTGTGCAGATCGTGAAGGTGTCGTGTCTTCGGTACTAGATTGGTCGATCGTGAAGACGTACGACTACATCAACCGCGTTGTCATAACGCTTCCGCTTACAGTCTACAAGGATACGTAGATGATACTCTCCCATCTCATTGCTAGGCATCACCATGATCTTGCGTGTGCGTAGGAATTTTTTTGAAATTACTATGTTCCCCAACAGCCCTCCCTGCTCCTACTTTCTTTGACTTTTAGGCAAAAAGGAGATATGTTATAACCAAGCAGGAGGCGAACGAGTACGAGAGGAGGACGGAGGCAGCTCGCCTCCAAGCTGCAGCTCATCAGGCAGTAGTTGCTGCATCTCAGTACGACCCCATCTACAACTTTGGATATCCACCAGGCCATCAGTGGCCATAGACCAACTTAGGCCAAAAGCCTAAGCTTGGGGGAGTACGTGTTTCTCACCGACATTACATTCATGTTCACACACTCATTCTAGTTGTCGGTGCTCATACTTTTTCATTGTACTACCCATGCTAGTTTATTTTCTTTTCTAGCCTTCTTCTTGTGTGTTTGAAAAACCTTAAGAAAAAGAAAAAAAATACTTGTAGCTTTTAGCTAGTTTACTTTCCATGCTTGTAGTAGTAGTAATTAAAAGAAAACCCAAAAAGATTTCTTGTTCTTCTTTTTCTTGTTGGGAGCTTTCCATTGTAAATAGTTTTATTTCTTTTCTTTGGGGGTCGAGAGGAGAAGACCATGATGAAAATGTTGAGTGGCTCTCATATGCATTATTGTTGATCTAACCAAGAGCCCATATTACCTTGTCTTCTCCTTTGTATTAGATGCTTGCAGATTCCAGCTTAGTCCAATGCAAATGCACTATTATTATTATCCACACCGTTCGGTCGTGCAAGTAAAAGGCAATAATGACGATATATGATGGACCGATTGAGATGAGAGAAGTTGGTATGAACTCGACCTATCCTTTTTTTGTAAATATGATTAGTGCATCGTTCCTGATTCAGCCTATTATGAATGAAACATGTTTGCAATGACAATTAGAGATTATAATTGCTCATGCCATGCTTAATTAGCTAGGAGTTTATAATGGTTTACCTTGCGTGGCAGCATGCTATTAAAATAGTTGTGATGTGGTATGATAGGGTGGTATCCTCCTTTGAATGATTCGAGTGGCTCGACTTGGCACATGTTCACGCATGTAGTTGAAACAAAATCAACATAGCCTCCACAATATTTATGTTCATGGTGAATTATATCCTACTCATGCTTGCACTCAGTGTTGATTAATTTTAATGCATGTTCATGACTGTTGTCGCTCTCTAGTTGGGCGCTTCCCAGTCTCTTTCTAGCCTTCACTTGTACAAAGCGGGAATACTGCTTGTGCATCCACTTCCATAAATCCCAAAGTTATTCCATATGAGTCCACCATACCTTCCTATAAGCGGTATCTACCTGCCGTTTTAAGTAAATTTGTATGTGCCAAACTCTAAACCTTCAAATGAAATTATGTTTGTATGCTCGAATAGCTCATGTATCAACTAGGGTTGTCTATATCTTCCATGCTAAGTGGGTTATTCTCAAGATGAGTGGACTCCGCTCATCATTCACGAGAAAATGGCTGGTAATCGGGATGCCCGGTCCCATGCTTAAATTAAAACGATTGCAAACAAAACTCCCCCAAGATTGTTGTTAGTTGGAGCCACCCGTTGTTTTGGACAAGCCATGGATTGATGTTTGTTGGTGGTGGGGGAGTATAAAACTTTACCATTCTGTTTGCGAACCGCCTATAATGTGTGTAGCATGGAAGATATCGAGATCTCTTGGTTGTTATGTTGACAATGAAAGTATGCCACTCAAAATATTATTCATCTTTGTATCAAAACTTGAGCTCTGGCATCTCTACAAATCCCTGCTTCCCTCTACGAAGGGCCTATCTATTTAATTTTATGTTGAGTCATCATCCTCTTATTAAAAAGCGCCAGTTGGAGAGCACCGCTATCATTTGCATGCATTACTATTAATTTACATTGAGTATGACTATGACTGGATCTCTTTTACCATGAATTACAATTTCTAGTCAGTCCTTGATCTTCAGGGGTGCTCTGCATTTATGTTTTGCGGTCTCAGAAATGGCTAGTGAGATACCATCTTGTTATATCATATTATGATTGCTTTGAGAAAGTGTTGTCATCCGAGATATATTATTTTGCTCGCTAGTTGATTATGCCATTGATATGAGTAAACATGAGACCTAAATGTTATTGTGAATATGGTTAGTTCATAATCTTTGCTGAAAACTTGAACACTACCTTTACATATTTGCAACGACAAGATCAAACAGAGTTTGTAAAAGTTTTTCTTTATCACTTTCAGTTTGTCAACTGAATTGCTTGAGGACAAGCAAAGGTTTAAGCTTGGGGGAGTTGATACGTCTCCATCGTATCTACTTTTCCAAACACTTTTGACCTTGTTTTGGACTCTAACTTGCATGATTTGAATGGAACTAACCCGGATTGACGATGTTTTCAGCAGAATTGCCATGGTGTTATTTTTGTGCAGAAATAAAAGTTCTCGGACTGTACTGAAAATCAATGGAGACACGTTTTGGAATTAATAAAAAATATTGGCGAAAGAATCAACACCAGGGGGCCCACACCCTATCCACGAGGGTGTAGGGGGCCCCCCTGGGGCGCGCCCCCTGCCCCATGGGCCCCTTAAGGCTCCACCGACATCAACTCCAACTCTATATATTCACGTTCAAGGAGAAAAATCAGAGAGAATGATTCATCGCATTTTACGATATGGAGCCGCCGCCAAGCCCTAATCTTCATCGGGAGGGCTGGTCTGGAGTCCGTTCAAGGATCCGGAGAGGGGAATCCATCGCCATTGTCATCATCAACCTTCCTCCATCACCAACTTCATGATGCTCACCGCAGTTCGTGAGTAATCTCATCATAGGCTTGCTGGACGGTGATGGGTTGGATGGGATTTATCATGTAATCGAATTAGTTTTGTTAGGGTTTGATCCCTAGTATCCATTATGTTCTAAGATTGATGTTGCTATGGCTTTGCTATGCTTAATGCTTGTCACTAGGGCCCGAGTGCCATGATTTCATATCTAAACCTATTATGCTTTCATGAATATATGTGAGTTCTTGATCCTATTTTGCAAGTCAATAGTCACCTACTATGTGTTATGATCCGGTAACCCTGAAGTGACAATAATCGGGACCACTCCCGGTGATGATCGTAGTTTGAGGAGTTTATGTATTCACTAAGTGTTAATGCTTTGGTCCGGTACTCTATTAAAAGGAGGCCTTAATATCCCTTAGTTTCCAATAGGACCCCGCTGCCACGAGAGGGTAGGACAAAAGATGTCATGCAAGTTCTTTTCTATAAGCACATATGACTATATTCGGAATACATGCCTACATTACATTGATGAACTGGAGCTAGTTCTATGTCACCCTATGTTATAATGGTTGCATGAGGAATCGCATCCGACATAATTATCCATCACTGATCCATTGCCTATGAGATTTTCACATATTGATCTCTGCTTAGTTACTTTTCTGTTGCCGCTGTTACTATTACTACAAAAACCAATATTGTTACTTTTGCCACCATTACTGTTACTTCCATGTTACTTTGCTACTAAATACTTTGCTGCAGATATTAAGTCTTTCATGTGCGGTTGAATTGACAACTCAACTGTTAATACTTGAGAATATTCTTTGGCTCCCCTTGTGTCGAATCAAGAAATTTGGGTTGAATACTCTATTCTCAAAAACTGTTGCGATCCCCTATACTTGTGGGTTATCATGCTTGAATGAAATTTGTGTATTTGAGAAATGGCAACTATTGGATAAGCGCATGAATCCACTCAAAGGTTGCTCTTAAGTTAGAAAGGTGGCAAACGCCCGACACGTAGCACCGCTCTTCCCTAGTCTTTTCCCGCACCTTCCGCTTATCCTCTTTCGACTCCATTTGGATCCTGTGTTGGTGCTAGCCAGGTATTCAGAGTCCAATAATGTTCTTACAACATCGTTGTCTTAGATAGAGTAAGATGACACACCATCCAAACCAGACAAAAGGTCTTTTGAAGAGATAATGGACAAATTATAGTTGGAAAGATTTTTTTGAAAACAAAACCATTTGTTAAGTGCGTGAATCCAATTAATGGTTGCTCTTAAGTTCGAAAGGTTGCAAATGCCCGACATATAGTCACACAATTATCATTCTTTATTCTTGTGCCATGTACTTGTTTCCTCTTTTGATTTTCTTTGGATCTCATTTCAATGCTAGGCATTTGGAGTCCACCCGCGTCCTTAGAACATCGTCATTTTAGATTAATATGACACACCATTCAAGCTATGACAAAAGACATCTTGAATAGATGATCATTAACTTGTGCTCCAAGAAATCTGTATATTTGAAAAATGATGACTGTTAGATAAGCGTGAAAATCGAATCAATGGTTGCTCCTAAGCTTGAAAGGTGGCAAACGCTAATACGTCTCCAACGTATCTATAATTTTTTATTGTTCCATGCTATTATATTATCCATCTAGGATGTTTTATATACATTTATATGCTATTTTATATGATTTTTGGGACTAACCTATTGTAGCGACCTGACCTCAAATTGTCAAGTCTCTGTGCTTCAGTGTCATCCCTGGATCGGTAATGCTGACACACACAGTACTCGAAGGATTTATAACAGAGTAGCAATTACACACTTATTACATCGAATATCTTGAAAGAGAACTTACTACAATAATATGGCTTAAGGCCATCTAATGCGATAACAGCGGAAGGCTTGGAAGATAAGTGAGTCCATCAACTCCAACGACATAGCTGAGCTGCACAGCAACGACCTAACGAACCTTACTCCTCGTCTGAAAAGTCTGCAACATAATACGTTGCAGACCGAGAATGGGCCAGCACATGGAATATGCTGGCAATGTAACACAGTAGAGCAAGAACAGAATAATGCTATCACTACATGCATATTTGGCTGGTGGAAAGCTCTATGGTTATAGTTTTTGCGAAAAGCCAATTTTTCCCTACAACAAAGGAATAGATTTTAATTTAACTATCATGGTGGTTGAACAAATATTGAGAAGGTAACCCCAACTCAATCCCAATTAAAGTAATTAACAACCCAACAATATTAATTAAGAGTGATGAGATACATGTGATAACCCAAGTACTAGATACTCAAGATTGTCCATAACCGGGGACACGGCTAACCATGATTAGATTGTACACTCTGCAGAGGTTTGCGCACTTTTCCCCACAAGACTCGATCGCCTCCGTTGGATTTCTCGCACTACATGGTGTTTGCGAAACGGATGACCGAGACACAGTCTTTCAGAAACATTAACTCTCTACTCCGAGTAGACCATACCAAACCTACAAAACCCACTACCTGCTGATCCACCTCTTCAAGAGCTTCACGTAACTTACTCAACTATGCTAGAGCCCATAATAGCTTGTGGCTGCACACGGAAGTTTCTAGCATGAATCATCTCAGTTCCCTTTGAGCCTGGGTGGCGGTCCATAGGAAGATCACACGGGTACCCCGGGATTTCCAAAAAAACAGACAACACTGGGTTCCCCAGGTGCCTCAATCCACCAGATGTGTATTCAAGTTGCCACCTTAAGTTGAACCATTAATTAATAATCTCATATCTGTCATGGATTTCACTCAAACCCAAACCACGTCTACGAGCATAGCATAGCAATAAGCAACGCGCAGAAGTAACTCCCAAGGGTTTGATAGTAACAGGGTAATAGGTTCTACCTAAACAGCTACTTCCCAACCCACAAGTTAATGACATCCTAATCATGCAATGTTTGAGGATTGGAACTAATGCAAAAAAACTGGGTATGAAAAGAGTATGATCAATGTGTTACTTGCCTCGCTGACGATCCACGAAACCTAGGGATTCGTAGTAGCACGCTTCGCACTCCGGGTGTTCTATCGCAAACAAACAATAACATACATAAGCAACAAGCAAAGGAACACGGGTAAATCTCAAATAAGAGAGGTTGACCAGAAAGTTCAACTTAAGAACTCTGGTTAGCAAAAAGAACCAAATCAAACGGAGCAGCGAAACTCAAACAGCGAAAGAAACAAGATCCGTTTACTAATTTAAACTAAGGTCAAATTTTATAGTACCAAAATCTTGTTTAAGTTGATTAAACAAAAAGAGGGTCTCGAGACGAAGATATAGGCGCTTGAATCGTCTTATTCCGACTAACGAGCAAAAAGATAAACAGAAACTAAGATCAGATTAGAAATTGCGATCGAGAATAATCGCGGATAAATCCGATAAAAAGAAAATTGACGAACAGACTAACGAACGAGCATTCGTTAGCTGTAACTAACGGGCGAAAACCGTTCGTTGGAATGAACGTACGGACGAACGTACACTAATTAGAAGAACCGAGAAAAACCAGTGGTCCGAGAAAAAACGAATCTAGGGTTTCTAAAAAAATGAACGGTTCTTTTAAAAAACGGCAGCTCGGGTCCGGTGCGGTACCTCCGGCGAGGGGCTCCGGCGAGGCAGGGCGGCGGCTCGCGAGTGGCGGGGCGCAGCGGTGGCGGCAGGTGGCAGCGGCGGCGGCTGGCGCGGGGCGGCGGTGGTGGTGTGGAGGTGGGGGTCGGTGTGGCATGTATATAAAGGGGGCGGGGCGGCGACTTGGGGAAGGGGCAAGGCTCGGCGGAGGCGGAGTCCGGCTCGGACTCCGGTCCGAGTCAGCGGCGCGCGCGCGGAGGCGGCGGCTCGCGGGGCTGGGCCGGCGGCCTGGCTGGGTTTCGGCCCAGTCGGGCACAGGGAGTTTTTTTAAATAATTTCGCTGACAGAAATAAAATCCTAGAAAATAAAAATAAAATCTAGAAATGCCAAAATAAATTTTCACCGTCTAAATAAAATATTTAGAACGAAATGAACTTTTTCTTGGCCCTAAAATGCAATTTTGAAAATGTGCAATTTTTCTAAATGCAAATAAAATCGAATAAATGATTTTAATATTTTCCTCCAATATTTCAATTATTTTGGATAAGTCTTTTTATCTCCTCTCATATATTTTAAATGAAATATTTTTCGGAGAGAAAAATTATTAAAATCAAAATCCTCGTTTCATTATTTGATAAAAATCAAATATGAAAACCGGGAAATCCCCAACTCTCTCTGAGGGTCCTTGAGTTGCTTAGGATTTCGAGGATTGCAAAATGAAAAATGCAATAAAATATGATATGCATGATGACCTATGTATAACATTCCAAATTGAAAATTTGGGATGTTACAAACCTACCCCCCTTAAGATGAATCTCGCCCTCGAGATTCGGGTTGGCTAGAAAATAGGTGCGGGTGGTCTTTGAGTAGATCATCGTCTCGTTCCCAGGTGGCTTCATCCTCGGTATGGTGGCTCCACTGAACTTTGCAAAACTTGATAACCTTGCTGCGGATGACTCGGCTGGCAAACTCAAGAATCTTAACTGGCTTCTCCTCATCAGTCAAATGACTGTCCAACTGAATCGCCTCCAAGGGTACTGTATCTCTTAACGGTATATCGGCCATCTCAGCATGACACTTCTTCAACTGTGAAACGTGAAACACATCGTGAACTCCTGACAATCCCTCAGGTAATTCCAACCTGTAGGCAACTTCACCCATCCGTTCCAAAACACGATACGGTCCTACAAATCTCGGGGCTAACTTTCCCTTAACTCCAAAACGTTTCACTCCTCTCAAGGGTGATACTCGCAGATATGCTCTATCTCCAATTTCATAGGTTACCTCCTTGCGTTTCGAGTCTGTGTAACTCTTCTGCCTGGACTGAGCAATCTTCAGTCTATCACGAATTAGTTTAACCTTCTCCTTAGACTCCTTGATCAAGTCTGGTCCAAACAACTGCCAGTCTCCTACCTCATCCCACATCAACGGTGTTCTGCATCTGCGTCCATACAGGGCTTCAAACGGTGCCATCTTCAAACTGGCTTGGTAGCTATTGTTGTATGAAAACTCTGCGTAAGGAAATTGTCATCCCAGCTAGATCCATAATCTAGCGCACAGTCTCTCAACATGTCCTCCAGAATCTGATTGACTCTCTCAGTCTGTCCATCCGTCTACGGGTGAAACTTTGTACTGAACTCCAACCTTGTTCCCAAAGTTTGGTGTAACTGATGCCAAAACTTTGAAGTAAACTGGGTTCCTCTATATGATACGATGGTCCTCGTAACTCCATGCAGACATACGATCCTGGACATATATATCTTGGCCAAATTTGTGCTTGTATACGTGGTTTTCACTGGGATAAAGTGAGCCACTTTGGTCAAGCGATCAACTACTACCCATATAGAATCATATCCTGCTTTGGTTCTGGGCAATCCGGTGATAAAATCCATGCCAAGTTTATCCCACTTCCATTCGAGTATCGACATAGGCTATAACAGTCCTGCTGGCTTCTGATGCTCTGCCTTTACTCTTTGGCAAACATCACATACGGCTACATACTCGGCAATATCCTTCTTCATACCAGTCCACCAGAAACGTTCCTTCAAATCTAAATACATCTTAGTGTTTCTGGGGTGTATCGAGTATGGTGAGTCATGAGCCTCCTGAAGTATTAACTTCCTGATCTCTGGGTTATTGGGCACATAAACTCAGTCCTCAAACCATAAGGTATCGTGCTCATCCTCACGAAAACCTTTGGCCTTTCCTTTGCTCATCTTCTCCTTTATCTCGACAATCTCTTTGTCATCCTTCTAAGCTTCTCGAATCTTGCCCAACAATGTAGATTGAACCTCCATTGTTGCAACGAAACCTCTTGGAACAATCTCCAATCGAAGTTCCATGATATCCTCTGCTAACTCCTTCGGCAATCCCTTACTTTCAAGGATATTAGCATAACTCTTTCGGCTCAAAGCGTCTGCTACGACATTGGCCTTTCCTGGATGATAGTGTAGCTTCATGTCGTAATCCTTTATAAGCTCCAACCATCTCCTCTGTCTAAGGTTCAGCTCCTTCTGTGTGAAAATGTATTTCAAACTCTTATGATCCGTGTACACATCACAACGGTTTCCAATAAGGTAATATCTCCAAGTCTTCAATGCATGCACTACGGCTGCTAACTCCAAATCATGCGTGGCATAGTTCAACTCATGAGATTTTAGTTGTCGTGAGGCATACGAAACAACTCTTCCATCCTGCATAAGCACACATCCAAGTCCTAAGCGGGAGGCGTCACAATACACTTGGAACTCCTTATGTATATCTGGCAGTGTTAACATTGGGGCTGTAGTCAAACGTTTCTTCAACTCCTGGAAACTTGCCTCGCAACATCTTTCCATTTGAACTTAGTATCCTTCTTCAATAGTTCTGTCATTGGCTTTGCAATCTTGGAAAAATTCTCAATGAACCTCCGGTAGTATCCTGCGAGTCCAAGGAAAATGCGGATCTCGCTAACTGAAGTGGTGGCCAACCATTCAGTGACTGACTGAACCTTGCTGGGGTCTACTGCTATACCTTCTCCTAATATAACATGTCCAAGGAATCCGACTTCCTTCAACCAAAATTCGCATTTGCTGAACTTAGCATACAATTGGTGTTCCCTGAGTTTCTCGAGAACTAATCACAAATGCTCCTTGTGCTCCTCTTCATTCTTCGAGTATACCATAATATCATCTATAAACACCACGACAAACTTGTCCAAATACTCCATGAACACCTTGTTCATCATGCTCATGAAATAGGCAGGGGCGTTAGTCAGTCCAAACGACATGACCGTATACTCATATAATCCATACCGCGTGGTGAACGCTGTCTTTGGTATA